>NC_056737.1:244798336-244880836 GCF_019279795.1 Protopterus annectens
CACAGAAAGCTCAAAACACTGAAAACCCATTTGACTGAAACTCAAAACACTGAAAATGCCATATGCCCTTTTCCCCACAGTAGTGCAATCCTGGAGTTAGTATATATAGTCAAGGGGTGTGTGGAGGGCACAGCCCCCCATATACTTCATACATTTTAAACCCTACACATGAATACTTATAACTACAATGAATAACTGTTTGGAGAAAACAATATTTACATAAACTATGTGGGGGGGGCTACAACTCCCAATCTGTTTACTACGTGTGTCTCACAAGGCTCTGTATTGGGACCACTTCTTTTTGGACTATTCTTCCCAAATGTAAAAATGGGAAATGAGCTGTAGTGAAAAAAACATGCTCGATTATTGCAAACTGCTAAGCTCATTTCTTGAATAAAAGATTCCAAAGTTCTCCAAGATGGTCTGTGAAAAAATGCATGCCTGGTGCAATATTAATGGCTTTACTTTTAATGCCAATATATTTAGCATTATTAGAGATGAATAAAGGAAATGAATTATAATTACAGAATAAATGACCAAATACTAAAATATAACACCCCATTAAAGAGTTAGGGACAGTGAAGAGCTGTAATCTAAACTTTTACCAATGTGTCCACCAGAGTTGGAAATGCAAATTCTGACCATCATCTAAATTTTATCTCTCCATGATGGTTATTTAAGCAATAACTGATGACATTGGTATGGTATATTAAGATTTACCCACTGTTGGTGTGGTTTAATCATGAGATTGGTTATTGCTATTATACAATGACATTATTTAAGGAAAAACTTATTTTCTTAAATAATGTCTTTGAATAATGGCACCGTGCTGTCCTTCCATGGCTGGTATATATCCTGTTGCTTTTTATGGTGCATTGAGCATGTGTATGGACTTGCGTTCCCATGCATACCCAGTACATCAGTGCTTTGGAAAGGAAGCAACTGAGAAAAGAAGGTCTCAGTTGTTCCCTTTTTGTTTTCTTTTTTTTTTTAAATTAAAAAAAATAAAGGTTTCGGGCAGTGTAGGGGTAGGAGAGAGACATAATGGAGGAATACAAGGAAAATCTGGTATGTGTCTTTAGTTTTAAATAACATACCTAATTTTCCTAGTATTTTTTCATGCTGTCTCTCTCGTGTGTCCAGAGTCCGGACTACAGATTTTTTTTTTATTCTTGTTTAAAACAGATAAAACTTATACCCCGGGATTCATGAACCTTGCGCCAGGCGCCCGCATAGCGTTGGCGTTATAACGCCAAATATGGCTGCTGAGCGATTCAGGTATGAATGAATTCCACGTGCACTACCGGCGTGCGCCGGACCGTCTCCACCCCGGCGTAGGTATGCAAAACACACTGTGTGCGGTATTGCACCATGCAAATGAGGGCAATAGCGATCCACGAAGTGGCGCAGGCGTAGCGTAAGGGCACGGAAATGTAAACCAAAAAAAACGGTTTACATTTACCCAAACATACCGGAGGAGTAACGGAAGGCTGTCAAAGTCAGGTATCATATAGGTGCAATATGCCAATGTGTAAAGGCACCGAGAATGTCCAAAGAAAATATGCACAAAATGTAAAAAATGACATAAATGGCACGTACGTAGAAAGAACAGCAGACCCCCGGGATGTGTGCACAGAAGTTGTAAAGCAATGAAATAATATGATAATGTCCGAAAAGAGCATTAGAACACAAATCAGCTGCACAGCCACCACACACCATAGTATGTATGTAAAGCTGCAACCCCAGCGCAATGGTTGTCAAGGAGTGGAGGCGGTGTCCGGCGCCGTAACCAGGTATTAGTAGTCAATTCCATGCAAATGAGGCAGATAATAGTGAATCGCAAAACGGCGCCAGCGTAAGGATGGAGCAAACGCGAGCGGTACTACACCGAGGAGTGCCCTACACCAGATACACGCCAACCACACAGCGGTGTGCCACCGTAGGAGGAAGGATATTGGAGGACAGCAAATCTGGGCTGTACAATGCACATCACAACATCATGACTGGCGTGTTAGGAAATAGATGCGCTGACAGTACAGAATGCGCGTACAAATGCATGTGCACGAGGACGACTACGTTCCCGAAACCAGTCATGTGACGGCCTCACCGGCAACAACCAGGGATATAGGAAGGTAATGCTGAGAATACGAGGAAATGCGGAAGCAGTGTAAATGTATCCGTGAACGAGCAATTAACACCAATCAATGCAGGAAGGGCAAACGCCGGCAGCTGATAAGTCTGCATGCAGACTCCTGCAGAACGGGAAAGGGAGGCATATGAGAGCAAAGATAATAGGGATGTAGTAGAAATGCAAAGAGCAAAGAACCGAAATAGCACAGCCAAGTACAGATGTAGCATAACTGCGGCCGCAGATAAAATGCATCATATGCCATGTGCGTGCAGGATGCAGTAATGTAAGATGCCAGGCGAAGGCAATGCAGGCAACTGTAATGTTACACTACAGGCAGTACCGTTGCAGCTGCAAGCGTAAAACCACGGAAATAATCCATGGATACGGCGCACAGACACACCCAATGACATCACCGGGTATACAGCACAACAGTAATAAATGTGAATGCACAACACACAGCGATTTCCCAAACGCCGCACCGTAGGGTGTAAACAGACGGGAACTTTTAACATGTATATGCTGGGTGCCGCCGTGGACGTGATGAATAGGTATGTGGCAGAGACAGACGAAGTTGCGGAGGGTGGTGCCGACAACCACCGTGAGGCCTCACAGGAGAAGGAGAGTGTTCAGACCAAGGGTGACCTACCAGGGCTGCGAGACCTGGAGATAGTAGAGCGCTACAGGGTGGACAGGGACACGCTACAGCAAATAGTGGAGCTGTGCGGCCGCGCCTGAGAACAAGAGAGACAACAGAGGGGAGCCCATCCCAGTGGACACAAAGGTATGTGTGAGCTTGCGAATACTGGCTACAGGTACCTTCCAAAGGCCCACCGGGACATAATGGGCATCTCACAGGCATCAGCATCCAGGGTACTACACCAGTTCCTGGATGCCATGTTACCACATGCCCATGAGCACATAAAGTTCCCCACATCTCAGGAGGAGTTGGCTAGCAATATGCGCCGCTTCCACCGTGTGGCACAATACCGGAGGTCCTGGGTGCGATAGACTGTACGCACATAGAAATCAAGTCACCACCTGGGGAGCAGGGTAGACGCTACATAAACCGCAAGGGATACCCTCCATCAATTGCCAGGTCGTGGTGCAATGCGCAGGGCATTATCATGGATGTGTGTGCTGGCAGCCCTGGAAGCTACCACGACTCCCATATCTGGCATGCCTCACAGCTGTATCAGGTATTCGCCAGTGGGGACATCACACAAGGTCACCTCGTGGGGATGCTGGCTACGCACTGGAGCCGTGGTTGATGACACCCATCAGAAATGCACACACACACATGCAAGAACGCCATAATGAGGCACACGCACAAACGAGAATAATCATAGAGCGTGTGTTCGATCTTGAAATCACGGTTCCGTGCTTGGATACATCCGTGGAGCCTTGCAGTACTCTCCAGGCACAAGTGCCCACATATTCATAGTATGTTGTATGCTACACAATATGATTCTGCGGAAACAGCTGCTGCAGGGACATAATGCCGGAGGGCCACCAAGCCCGCCACAACTGCCAGGGCAAGCACAGGCACAGGGCGGCCGCCACGGACACACTGAGCCAGCCCCAGTAGGTAGACAGAGGCGCATCTAATATGCCTACGCCCTGGCAAAGAGGGAACGATAGCACATACTTTGACAGTGTAGGCCCCATGGACTGACACCTCCTGACCTGCACACACAGTAAAATGGACGCCACACAAACATGTCCGCCCGTAATGTGTACCGTATGTGCGGACGTATGTGACTCCAACAAAGGCACCGCCAAACACTGCACACCCAATAGTCAGCAGAGCATGGAACGCCAACAACTCAACGACGCCGTTCAACAGCACACGGCGTAGCCATATGCTGCCACTATCGGCGCAAGTCGACCACACATGTACGCATTTGCATACACAGATACCGAAATACATATCAGTACACATGTAGAAATATATGTACGCATACACAGATAGAAAGGACAACAGGGTAATATGGAACCCAGGGATGCAAGGTCACAGATAAGTAAGACGCGAAATCACCACATATTAAACATAGTGACCGACAACCCGATCATCCTGTGGAGTGGGCGGGGCAGGTAACGCCAGCCATGGAAATGTTAACCTGCAGCAATACATATCCGCGTGTGGGGATGGTCACCGTCCACGGTACAGTAACGAAGTATGTGTAGGGTCACCACTTGTCCCACGTTGTGAGGGACAGTCCACCTTTGGGCAGTTGTGTCCTGCAAAAACAATGACAAAATGGCAAATGTCCTGAGATTGTAGGACAAAACTATTCCCCATAATTACGCTATCAGTTGCAGAAAACAGTTATTTTGTAGAAGAAACATCTAAATATGATAATAAACAGAATAAGCAACTGTAATGCTACAGCTTTGTATTCCGTCAAAAGAGTGAATCGCTGTCCTCTGTTCTGGCCGTGGGTATGTGTTGGCCTGCAAAACCTGACGACGCATTTCTAAAATGTCCCACCTTGGCCATTTGAAAAGGTGGCAACCCTACATATGCGTGTCATATCCATCGGACATGAGTGCGGAGATACACGCCGCCACCGGCGATGCGCCGGACGTAGGTATTGTGTCCAACCGTCGGTGCGAAGCGGAAAGCATACCAGTGAAGTGTACGACATTATGAGGAACGCACTCATCTGGGGTGTAAAACAGTGCATGTTCCTCGCAGTTCCTCCAAGTTCCACATTGAAAATGTCTCAAACAACCATTGTTAGGAATGTATATAAATGACATCCTGGTAAATACAATGTACTCATAGTAAGTCATGAAAGGTTCTTCACTGTAAGTAAATCATCATATCATAATCAACCTATGACCTACTTAGCTGAAGTTGTCACTATGCCATTACTATGTGTTCCACATTATGCCCATGTGTTTCACATTACTACTGTGTGTGTTCCTCACTCCGGCAATAGAAGGTTGACAGCCATGGCGGCAATATGTGTATGTGTGAGGTGAGGTTGTCGTGTGTTCCGCTGTGTGTGTGTAATGTGTGTGCCACTGTAAACTGTGTATGAAGGTGACATGTCACAGCCGGAGTGTAATAATAGGCGAGGCATACAGTACAGGAACCATAGGCGTATGTACAGCAGTACCCACAAAGTAGTACCGACATCTCCTCAGTGGCTATGCACGGCGACGTAAAATGATGCAAAGCGCAAATGTCCCAAACTGTACCACAGGGCCATAGCAAACAGGAGATGCAAAGGACGATGTACAAACCACGACCGTAGGTATGGCGCCATAACGCATACACTCCACACGGTCCGTCGGCAACGCTACACAGCATCAGGCATGTACGGCGAAAATACGAATGTGCCATCCCGCCACCGATCGTGAACAGTCACGGTCCGATAAATACCGCGGTGTGTTCCACGACCGTGACGTAAGCAAGCGGCACACGAATAGGAGGCTACCGGTAGCATACAGTCCGCCCCAAGTATAGGACCACAATCACCGTAACTATCAGCGACAAAATGCCAATGGATGGTAGGCACGGACGAACATCCGCAGATATATAACCGATGTGAAGGAGGAATACGTGCAGGAAGCACACATGCAGGCGACAGCGACAGCAGACGACATCAACAAAACAAATATTCCCGGAACAACACACAGGTAACCCGCAGCTCCCTAAGCACGGATGGAGCACACACACAAGCATATCTGGTATGTATAAATGCAAGACTCACACACCGTCCCCGTCAACCACATCCGCAGATATACCCCATTGCACATATCAAAGGGATAACAGCTAAAACAGTAGCAAACACATACAGGCAGTGAATGACAGCGGCATACCCACAACAAGCTCCTGGGAAACACTAGCAGCGGCTCATGCATCCATGCATTCGCTATGTACAGGAAAATAACAGCCAGGTAACACATTTGAATGCACAACGCCATCGACAGACGCCGCCAGGACACGGGACCCACATGTCGAACACAATACCATACCCAACACACACAATCCACGGCTAACACCACAGCGAAATGTACCCGACAACACACATAGCGGATGCAGTCACACAAACATGATACAATACATACCATCCTCATGAAGGTAGTGCAAATAACCAACGGCCACACGAGGAAAGAACCATGGCCTAGTGCCGACGCCAGAATCTAACGAAAGGAGGGGATCACCGCTGATATGCGCATAAGTACACACCGAGGAACAGCTATTGGCCTGATTAACCCACATGCATCAGGCTTACGACGAATATAAGGAAGACCTCCTGGATATTCAAACCGTATGTTCATACCGAACTAATCCAAACAGAGAAAGAGAAACAAGAGAAACAAGGGAATAGAGACGAACTCCGAACAAAAGGCCGGAAAGGTATGTCGAACCCACGACATGTACTGGTGTGTAACGCACGATACGTATGACGAATCTGTACAGTATGTGAACGGTGTGTGTAGGTAAAGATACCTGTCCATCAGGCAGAGAGAGGCAAAGGTTGGATATGTAATGCTAAAACGCGCAGCATACCAACAACTGTGGACAACGTGTGCACAGCAGTGGGACAACATGTAAACACCCGCGATAACCCCAGGGCCGGCTTGCCACCCTTTCAAAAGGCCAAAGTGTGAAATCGTCGGGACACACTTCAGATGTTACAGGTGGACACATACCCATGGTCAGTACAAAGGTTAGAACTCTACTCTTTCGCATAATGAAATGTGTAGTCTTGTAGCAGGTCAGTTGCTTATTGTGTGTCTTGTAACAGTTAGGAATGTACATACATAAACAAGTATGTTATGCAACTCCCACATAAGAATGGGATATAGTGATGTCCCACAATCTCAGGACATTTGCCATTTGTGATACAGTTGTCAGGACACAACTGCCCAAGGAGGGACTGTCCCTTGCAAAGAGGCACAGGTGGTAACCCTACCCCAGCTCTGCCATAGGGGTTGCAAACACAGAACAATGCCACCACCCACGCCGATGTTGGCAGTGGATATCCAACACTGAAGTGCCACAGCAGGGGATAGGACATTCATGTATAGTGTCACAGCACACATGTGCATGGGCATATACCGTCGATGTCATACGGAATGTGTGCACGACGTGCACCTATCCCACGCAGTAGGGGCGACTATGTCAATTATGTGTAATGCAAAGCTGGCATGATGGATATGTTCACAAATCATAGACAGTATCACAGGCATAGCATGCATGATGGAGCGATGGGCTAATGTTATATACATACACAAGATATGTATGGCCTGCACATATGGGACAATGTAGTAGCAGAAGAGGTACCCAAAATGGAGGTAACAGCAAGTGACCATGTCCAAAAGCTCCATAGCAGGTGCAATGTGTGCCACAATGATGTCCAGCAGGGCCGTGTGTAAACACATGTGCAATGTACACAGTACTGACACCCCCCCCCATGGTAGTGTCCACTGAACGGCAGAACTGGATGTCAACTGTCATGTCTATACAATACGTCCGCTGTGGTGGTACCATGGGTGTGTCACCCACCAGCAATGCACCTATCACACGACTAGTGACATAGTGTGACCCTGTGGTATGTGCACAGGACCTATGTCCCACAGCATGGTGTGTGTCCAGTCTGTGGATGTCTCACAGACGCCCGGCTGAGCAATGTGGCATGTGTGCACACATGCAGGACTGCTACTCCCCCCCTGCCCACAGCAAACGACATGTAGGAGTACTACATGCATCAGTACTGTGGAGAACATGGCCCATGGCAGAGTACATTACACCCCTGTGTACGTGGCATGCAGGTGAGCACAGATGTGTTACATGACTGTCATTTGCATATGTCAACTGTCTGAGCTGGGTAGACAGCACAGCATGACTATACTGAGACATGTAACGCCGTATGCATTGTGTAAGGTAGACCACACATGTGTCATTGTAACACGGCCCGCGGTACATGTGTGTATGGCACAGGTACAAGGGCACCCAAGGTATCAGCTAGACATACGGTCCAGAAATGTGTAGTCCTGCACATGTGTACCCACGCTTATGGTGTAATATGGCAACCACAGCACCATGTGGGCCATGTGTGTGTACATCAACCATGTACAACGTGATATGCCTGTATACGGACAGTATCCATGTGATACACACCGCATGACTGTCAGTATGCAAATGTGATGTGTATGCAGTATGTGTGATGTAACTGATGCAATGATATCTACATGATATATCTGCCACACTGACACCTGTATGGGTGTCAGCAACATGAGCAGGATGACCTAGAATGCTGCCAGGTATGTAGAAGTGGTACATGTATGCATGTACAGTACTGTGTGACAGCAGGTAGTGTACGTATGCAAATATTGAGCATGAGGGGCCACATGTCTGAGGAATGTGCAATGCCACACGCCCCTGAAATGTCGGAGTCAGCATGATATGCCTGCACCACTGTGTGAACTCTACTGAAGGCACATGGCGAACATGCCAAACATACGGTATGATGTGATACAGGATGTGTACACTGTCAATAGCATAAAGTGGAATGGTGCTGAAGGGCAAAGAGCGGATCATGTCTGATGTGATAGCCTCTGTAGCACCCCAACCACCCATGCAATAATATGACAGGTGGCCAGCATGGGATGTGGTGTGCTGTGGTGCACAGAAGCCCAACAAGGGTGCCAGGAAAGGCATGCAGGTAGTCATTGAGTGTGTGAAGCATGTATGTCAAGATGTGGCCCAGTGCCATACTGAATGGCCCAGTCATGGGTGTAGAGATGCAGCCCCATACGCAATGCAGTACCATCGATGTGTAGTGTGCTAGATGTGGTTGTGAGGTGGTCAGGGAACAAACGTACATGAATGGGCTAGCAGTCACTGACGGTGCTGCTGCAGAGACATGTAACAGCCAGGTTGGCGGATACAACAACTACGGCGGTTGAGGTGACATTGGGACTGTGTTCCCAGACATAACATGTGCATGACAGTACTATGTATGTGTCCACAGGGTTAATACAATGTCCAGCCAAGGATTGGAACCCTGTAGTGAGTGAGAGTGTGTATTGTTGGTAGGTACCCCATTGGCAGGCAGGATGCCAGCAACATCTGTGTCGACAATGCCTGCATGACTGTGGTATGCTGCATTGAATGTGGATGTAGTCAAACAGCAGAGACATACCACCACACTGCGTGAGGGCCCACACTGCAATGTCTGGCAGTCATGTGTAGGTAGCTAGCTGTGGAGTATGTCATGCACCAGCAGGACACACCATGACTGTCAAGTGACACACAACACACAGGTGAACAAAACTACCGTGCAACAGCCTGCACATGTGCCCATACAGCACGGTGCATGGAACAGGAATACCACTGTGGCATCTGTGAAAGTGCCAGCCCCACCATGTTGCAGTGGTGGATAGCATGGTCCCTACCAGTGTGTAAATGTAGCAGAAGTGCACTGTGATCACTGTTGGCATAGGCACATAGACTGTCCATCGGATGGGGTGCCATGCCCTCAACCACCTCTGTCAGTGGATGTCAGTAATACCAGCTGTAGTGTGTATGTACCATGCATGCTGCTATGGTTGTGTGCTTAGGGTGTGGCTAGCAGGGATGGTAAGCATGGATGTTCAGCAAACAGAGGGGAGGTGTGTAGGCCTAGCATACAGACACATGGAGGTTTGGTGCATGCTGAGGGTATTGCAGGTATGGTATGTGTCGTGTAATGTGTCAACCAGCTATGCGCACTGCATGGCCAAGCATGTGTGGGTACGTGGGAGTCCATACTAGGGAAGGTCCTGTTGCCCGCAATACATAGCAGTAGCAACTGTCCCAGGTGCACGTACAGCATGCCAACCCGACTGGCATGTAACCTGTGGTGTACAGTGTCTGCACTGTAGCGTGTCACAATGTGTGTACTGGTCACAAACATGGGTATCTGAACATGGACTACCTATGATGCAATGTGTCATGGGAAAATACAGTATGTGTGTAAATCACGGTGTGGTTTGGGAACCACCCACCTGTGTGTGTTGCAGTCCAGGTATGTGACTGGGAGGTATGATCTGTGTACAATCTGGACTGGCAGGTGTGCCGTGTAGGCATGGAGGCATGTCCCAGGCACCGTAGATAAATGACATGTGTGCTGTACTGTGTGTGCAGTGCTACTGTACAGCACAGTGGAGGGTGTAAGCATTGTCACACATCACTGCATGCCAGCCCACCTGTGACAGCCCTGCCAGAGGCAGACATGTGACACTGCTGCACAGGCAGCATAGCATGAGAAGATGTACAAGTGGGCTGCACCCTTAGCCAGATGTCCACACGCCATGTGTGCCACGGTAGTGTGGTTCAACACGACTATCAGACTGGACAAACAGCACATGCCTGCATAACAACAGTATGACCATAGTCAACAGTCCCAGTGACAGAGTAGGCCAATGTAGACTATCCCTGCATGCAGACCAGTGGCTACTGGACACCTGGCTAGACACACACCTGGACGGTTAATTCACCATTGAGCCATCACATGTCCACGCCCATGTGGCGCACAATGTCATCACAGGGTGATCACAATAGCAGGTGGCAAGGCAGACTCGGTGTTCCAGGTGATGTGTCATGTCTGCATATGTTGAGTAGCACAGCCGCTCACATGTCTGCAACATACTGGTGCATGATGTATACTGTTACATGATGAATGGAACTGCACTGTCACCCACTACAGGGCCAGCTGGCACAGGTGTGGTGTGACTGGTGTAACCCATGTTTGCACAGGAGACACACTGCTGTTGTAGGCAGCCATGCTGGTGGCCACCAGTGATATATGCAGTGGTCATACAAACATACTGTACACAGTGTTCAGGCAGGAATGTCAATTGTCGTGGACGATGTGCTGCTATGTGAATGTGGGTGTTTGTTGTGAATGTCACACATCCAGAAGACACCATCTGGTGCAGTCATCGTTGTCAACACCGGTACACACATCCACAGCAGTCAGAACCCAGTCCCGACAATGTGTGTCAGTCACCCTTGCACCGGTGACATATGTGCACATGGCGGAACACCTCCCACTGTCATCTAAGCTGTCTACATGATGGCTGGAATGTGCTGTAGAAATGTACAATGCTGGTAGCCCAATGAAGTACCTGGAATCAGACACAGTACACTATGTCAGCCATGTAAACCATGCACAACAATGACTGCCAAACAGACATGAACAATGCATTGACACATGGAACATGTGCTCATGACAACCCCCAATGAGGTATGTTGCACATATAGATGTACAATTGTCATCTATGGCCATAGCATGGATGCAGACACACATACTCCACAGGTAGTACCATGTGATGTCGGTAGGGGGCATTGCTTGTGTATATGTCACAGTAGATGTACACAGACATGTCCTGCATAGCCGACATGTAGGGGTAGCTGTGGTATGTCACTACTGGACATGCCCATACAGAGTACCATGTCCCGCAGGAGATGTGTTAGGTGTGTACCACATGTGACATGCTGACAACAATCTGCGATGTGTATGGCTGACGGTGTACCTGTGTGACAATGTCTGTGATGGGAGCAAAGGCACATAGTATCGTATTGTATGCACACAAGCCCCACATAGCTGCATAGCCTGAACATACAGTACAAGGAGTGTGGGATGATAGCAACCCACAGGTGGAGATGGGTATGGACGGCGGCCACAACCACATGTGTGTGTACGGTGTTCACGTCCACGACACATGAGCATCTGAGAGGCTAGTGTCACACTTGTACAGGGTCGCATGTACATATGTTCCGCAACATCCCTGTATGTCCCACCACTGGCCTGTGGACCGATGGACAACAAGCAAATGTGCAGGTATGAGATGTGCACAGCACATCACAGATGCCTACCGTAGAACAGGCCTACCATGTAGACATGTGCACAGTAGGTCTGCGCCACCTGCAGTCAAACACATTAGGTGCCAAACAACACCAATAGTCCGCCAATGACACAGATGGGCGGCATGCCTCTGTGTATGTATGTCTGTGAATGGCTCCGCATAGCAATATAGCCGTGTCACCATTGTGAACAACAATATGAATGGGTCGATGTGTGAGGGTGCATCATATGTGTATGGTCAGATGGACGATACCATCAGTGGGCCTGCTATGTGAACATCCATGTCCCCATACACGGATACCTCTGCTGAGGCCAACACCACATTCACACAGGAGGGATGGCGGTGTGTGCAGCAGCAGACATGTGGGTGGCAGCGGCAATGTATGTACACATATGCGTTCCCCACATCAGTTCGCGCAGACATCCATGTGCATGGGATAGCGTACACATACAGCATTGTGTCGATCAACATCCCAGCACATAGCACCTGCCAGGGCTACAGTGTATGCATGGATGTGTGATACCTGCATGCACCACACACACCCTCAACAAGCAGCGCAGCATACCTCGCTGGAGGACAGTGTCCACACCATGGTGATAAACATGTGGAATGTCCATTTTCACACAGCTATGACAAAAGCAATGGACAGCCACCCTGCCAATACCGTCAGCCCCTGAGTGGGTCACACCCATTGCCATGTATGTGGCATACCCTGCCATATCATGCAGAGATGACCAGCAAGGCTGCATGAGCTATCACGGTCCCACATGGTGCAATGGACAAAAGGCACTCTCACTATCAACCATACACAGTAGTAATGTGGTGGCGATGCACCCTGTCATGTTACAGGTGCTGTGTGATGCTCTGCACAATGTGTGCGGTACACGCTTATGCATGACCTTTCCTGCCAATGTGTCATGGTTACACATTGCTCCATGTGTATCACATACGTAACACAGGTGAGCTGGGGCAGTTGTCCAGCACCGTACAGTGCTGTGTGGAAGTACATGGCACAACACATACATGGGCAGGTGTCCATGTGTATGTGTACAGTGCCGCTGCGGACGCTCACAATGGACACAGACGTGATGTGTACTGACATATACACAGTGTACAGGTGAACAGTAGCACAGACGCCACATGGGGACATATGCCAACTGATATGGACATAGGTGCAGCCAGGTACACATGTCCATGGCAGGCTAACATCTACATGGTGCGTGCACAGTGTGATGGGGTGGCACACAGATATGATGTGACACCCAGTGCTCAATGGTGTGAAGCCACAACATCGGGCTGTGTCACCGCCACGATGCCCTTCACAGATCACTGTGCAGATGTCGCATACGTCATAGCAATGCATTTCCAACAGTATGCCAGCACAGCAGTGTGAATGTGACCTGCCACCATCATTATGTCTTCCAGATAATGCCACGCCCCGGCTTCCACCATTTAGCCGACAGGAGGAGGAGGTCATCATACCATACCTCCAGAGCAACAACAACGGCCTGTTCAGCCATGTGCCACAGCAGGCACAAGAACGTCAGGAGATGTGGGAGGAGTTGTGCAGGAGGGTGAACAGCGTGGGCGGAAACAACCGCAGCTACCAACAGATCCGCAGGCACTGCACAGACCTGATCCGGCATGCAAGACAGCGTGCCACTGCAATCGCCAGGCAACAACGTGGGACAGGTGGTGGGCCACCAACACAGCCCCCACTCACAGCTACAGAGGAGCTCCTGGCTAGTCTGGGGACACCCACGGAACAACACGCAGAAACACCTGCGTCCATCGTGGAGGTGGGTGTCACCCGAGCTATGATCCTGGAGCTGCCTGGTAAGTCAGTGTTGCATGTTTGTATGATAGGCGACGTGGGTGTGGGTGTCATAGTACAACACATGATATAGCAATACATGCCAGGTATATGGCCACACAAGATGCAAACCATTGTATGCTATGTTGTGTTAGAGACATGTGCATAGCACATGCAACCACACACATGCATGATGTGTCATGCACAGTGCTGACCGTGGAGATAGTAATGGCTAATGTGTATACCTTTGTGTAATGCCTTTACAGGTACGTCTGGCGTGTCGCAAGGCCAAGGGTCTGTTGCAGGTAAGTCTGTTGCCAGTCAAACGCATGTTCTGCTGTATTGATATTCCCCATGTGTCTAGGCATGACATGCTCACCTGTGTGTGCCCCGCCACGGTATACAGCTCGCACCACCCGACATACACACCACCCATGTACACTAGATACACCGCTACCAGACAGTGGTATGACACCACACAACCAATTGGTGTGTTACGTGCATTCAGCTATGCATACAATAGTGTAGGTGTTACACAATGGCTGCATGTGTAGTATGCATTGGTATGCCAGTGCAGTATGGACACAGTACCACAGAGTGAGCTGTGATCTGGCCAGAGCACAGGTGTTACCAATGTGACCCATGCCCCTGCATCGGTGCACGCAGACATGTTGCATGCCATGTCCCATGCACGTGGATGTCTGGCTGCAGCATTGTCACACCATGATATGACCTATGCACAACATAGCAGACATACACACTGTCAGCATATCCGTAGAGAATGTGACACGTCACACTAGTATGGGTGTATGTCACATGGGCCACCACAGGGCCGTGTGCACAATGTCTACCACACACAATTGTCAATGAGTCAGACAGACAAGGCCATGGTTGATACCTACAGGCATGTTGCCACACAGCACATCCACAGTGGGCACCCTGTACACACATAGTGGGTTCATCAATGTAGTGGACCCCCTGGACATCTGATGTAGTACACCAGTGACATGACATTCCGCTCCACAGCTACTACAGGTGCCTCCAATGTTCACCATATATGTGCTGCTGAGCAGCTGAACTGGCTTACAGACATGGCAATGTAATGCGCCCAGGTCACGCATCGCACAGACACATACCTGTGTCCTGCTACTGTGCAGTGGCACAGAGCCCGCACCACACACCGCACAGCTATGCACACAGCTCACAGCAACGTACCTACACAGACATCACTGTTACACATACATTGTATCTGTACACTGTACACATAACACTGCACCATGACAGCCATCATGATGTGGTGCATGCGGTGGGACACCATCTTCACACGCCCACATGATACCGCACATGTTTGCGCTTGTACATTACATACTGTTGCCAGCCATGTGTACCCAACTTGCCCATGGCCACACGGTGTATCACGCTGATGCATGCAAACTACCATGAATGTGTGTACTGCATGCCTACTAAATGACACCTGCCTGTTGTACTGTCCCCACCAGGGCAGTGTACATACTGCCACTAAGAATGTCTGGTCTGCATTCACTGGTCTGTGTTGTGTGAATGCTGCATGCCACCTGCATAATCACATGCATGCTGTGTGTGTCTGTGTGTGTGTCTGTGTGTCTGTGTGTGTGTGTGTGTGTGTGTGTGTGTGTGTGTGTGTGTGTGTGTGTGTGTGTGTGTGTCTGTATTGTAACCGATGGTATGTCTTTGTATTGACAGGTGCTGTTGGTGCTACCCTCCCGCGTCAATCTGATGCTAGTGTCCCCACAGATACTAGTGGTGATGAGCATGTGCATGAGGCACAGGCAGGGTCGTCACAGGCAGAGACTGTGCCACTGGACAACATCACACATACGTCCCTTTCATCCCTGCACACAGTTCAGATGCCAACACATACCCCAACACCATTGCCCATAGATGATGGTCAGTCAGCCTGTTGTCCCCGAGCAGGAATGTGTGGTGGCTGCAGAAGGTGTGGGGACACACGATGTTGCCAGTGTAAGGACTGGTGCAGTGCCACGCAGGCATGTGGCAGGTGCTGCCCGTAGGAGGAGCACCGCTAGACATACACCTGCCGCCCAGGTGCAGCAGCTGGTATAACCAGACGCATGTTCCAGACTGTAATGGCGGCGCAGGCACGTGCCGAACGGCAGAACCAGGAGGGGCAGAGGCTGCAGAGGTCTGCAATCCGCACTAAATGACAGCATCCAGGCATTGGCGATGCACAACAGCATCTTGCCGATGTTCTGGATAGGAGATTGGGCGATATGGCTGGTCTCATCGACCGAGGCTTGGCCATCCTTGAGCCGCAGTCTCCGTGCAGGAACACCAGGTAGGGGTGAGGCATAGGGCACGTGGCCGGTGCCAGCAACACCACCTGCTGCAGGTCAGCGTGCGTGCCACCTCCCATGCCCACACAGACAGTGATGGTAGCAGTAGCACTGCAGCTGCTACCACACCATCCACACCTGGACAGAGCAGGCCACGCGGACGTGGCCCTGACGGCCCCGCCGCGGGCACGCTTCCAGCGGACATGTGACATCGGAGAGTGGACAGTCTGTACCTCCACCCGTCGCGTCTGCGCGACCCCAGGCAGGCGCTGGTCACTTCGCCACCGCAGACACAGTGAGCCATAACACCTGCACTGTACAGTCAGGGCTGCCAAGCATACCCCGTAGGCATCACAGATGACTGAACTGTGTACACACACACACACAGCAGACACAACTGTAGGGCTCCACCACACTCACATGCAATCTACATAGTCATGCCCACTCAATGCACTGGCCCTTACACACACACATGCTGTCATCCATTGGTACAGCCCATGCCTGTGGCACACATATCACCCTGTGCAAATGATTAAGTCTCTGCCGCATAACTGTGAGCCACACCATCAATGCACGGTTAAGCTGACATATTATGATGCACAGGGTGGACACGATAGTGAGAGGTGTATGTGATACCTGTGTCCGCATAGTACGTGCTGTGTATGTTGTGGTGTGTGTGTATGGCTGGTGACAGGTGTGTATGTGATGTGTGTTCTGCACGGACATCATGCAGCAGACATACCATGCAGGACAGGTGCAGCATTCATTGATATGTGTACACAGTATGTGTGGCGGTTACATGTGTAGCACCATGTCGGTGCAGTTAACCCGTATGATACTGATGGTGTACTTGCATGTGCCTACTGAGAGCACTGTAATTAGTTCCCCACGTTTAGTCGTGGTGTACCCACAGGCATGTCTGGCAAAATCAGCATAGCACAGTTACCCACATCTGGCATGGACCCCTACATAGGTACATAGGCACACATGAACGTGACAGGATATGTGCCCTACGACATGTGTGGACCTAGCATGACTGTGTGTGGCATCTAACACCCTCAGGATGGTGATGCCATATCCATCAGTCCCCAGTCCCTGGTCTAGCAGTGACACACAGAGGTTGACTGGCGATAACTATAGTCACACATCCACACGCCAGTAGCAGTCCTGGACAAAGGCAGTCAGGGCCTTTCCTTCACATGGCCTGGCACCCTCCCCGTGTTGTAGTGTGTGTCTGGCCGCTACCCTGTTCCCCAGCACGCCCCACTCATCCCCGGGTTGAGGTGTCTGACAGTCGCTTCTGTGCCCGTGTTCGCATGGGGCCTGGGAGGTGGAATGTGCCCATGTCACCCAGGTCAGACATGGCCGTGTATGTCGGGCACAGATCACCACGGAGCAGCTGTGCTGTGGAGATCCACAGCCAGTGTCCCCTTGGCCGCACCTTGTGACACATGTCCCAGCAGCGCCATCCCCGCCTTGTGGAACGCTTATGTCCTTCCGAGTGCTGCAGGCATCAGGTTAGCTACAGGCCACATGTGCCATTGTACGCAGTCATTGCACTGGTGTGTGATGTGTACAGGGGTACAATGAACACCCCTGATGTGGTTGCCATTCCATCCAGACCAGGAGGCCACAATGGAATGTCTTCACACCCACATTGCCATTGTGTGTGTTGACAGAGGTTGCCAACAGGTGTGGTAGCCATTACCCTGAACATGTCCACCATCTTTAATGGCGCACCACCTACATGTGAAATTGGGACGAACATGTTCTTCACACTGGGTAGGGCTGCACCTTCTCTGGCATTTGTTAGCAGGCCATGGCTCTGGCACCAGTCAGCCATGTCTATGACGCCTAGGTGGATGTACGGTAACATGGGGTGCTGGGTATGTCGGCCGGTGCGTTGTCATCTGCATACCTTGTCTGCTACAATCCCCCTATGATTGCATGCACATTCGAAGGTCGGATGCTATCTAGCAGGGTGCACAGGAGTGAGCCCTGTGGCCTCCACTGGGTCCAGATATGAGTGTGACAAAGCACCTTCAGCACCAACCCTGTGTGGTGTGACCTCCAACCTGTGTGAGAAGCATCGGGTGACATATGTCCCCACATGTATGCTGGCGAGCCTTTACACGGGTCCCATGAGTAGTGTGCTCTGAACGCCCCACCAGGTCATGGTACTGTGTGCAAACCCACATATCCCCATCAATGGCCTTGGTGAACACTCCAGACTGGACGAGCAGGTTCGAGGCAGGATCCGCCTTGACTATGTAGTTGTGGGTATGTTCCGTATTGGCTGTACACCGCTATCTGTAACCATGACCACCTGTATGGACCTCCACACAGCTTTGCACACAACATTTGTCAAGCGATAGGGTGTGGCTGTTGACAGTCCATAGGCGCACTACCCTGGCATAGTGGGACCACAGATGCCATATGGCATCCATTGGGGACATAGCCCATAGTAAGGCTAACATGCCACAGTGGTCGCATGTGTGGGCCGAGGGCCTCAAAGAGGATGGGTAGCACACAGCCAGGGAAACCATCGGTGCCCATTGCTGACGGTCAAACGCCATAGCGATATGGAATCACCCAAGCCCAATTGACATGTTTTGGAGGATCCCCTTTGGTGGGATGGATATGTTCCCTGTTGGGGATGTATGCATGGAACATGTCCTGTGGTATGCAGACAATGTCTGTGGGTGCAGTGACTGTTGTACCATTCTGGACCATTTCCAGCCATGTCAGTGTGCCCCAACCATGTCCTTGCCACAGTTAGGGAAGGCCCTGTGGTTGTCTCATGTGCCCTCTGCAGTACCACTCCCACGAGCGGACCTGGATGTTGGTATGTGGGGCCGTATGGTGACGCCGGTATGAATGGGTGATGGTTTCCCTGGTACTGTCATTGCCCTGCCATGTAGTAGCTCCAACTGTTGATGTACAGGTAGTCAGTGGCTGCGGTCCACCACACCATGTGCCTACCTGTGGTGGACAAGGTCCTGATGTCATCATGTTTGCCTGTTGCAGACATGCATGTGGGTGGTCGGGGAAGGCATTCGGTAGGTGTTATCCGGTCTGGCCTCTGTTCAACATTGGCATGGAGGACATGTAGGGTACCACACCGGTCATATGATGTGTGTGGTTTTCTGTGGAGAGGTCATCACTGAGGTCCCCCATGCTGGTGTTGGTTACAGTGAGTGGATGACCAGTGGATCCACTATACGTTCTTGCATCACCATTGAGGGCTGTACATCCTGTGTGGGGCCTATCCTCACCATGCGTGATGGGCAGAACTGTCAGACATCCCCCCCCCTGGTATGTATGGTGCATGGCTGTTTAACAGTGGCCAGGTGTGTGAACACCTGGGACTGCTGGCGTACTGTGTTGCGCCATGGGTAATGTTCCCAGGCTATGCATGGGTGGTTCATGTCACACAAACGGTGCTGTTGTGAGAGCATGCCCACTCACCAGTGTCCTCAGGACATCTGTGAAGGTATCCTGTGTATGTGAGGGTTGTCTGTAGCATGCAACAAACTGTAGACCAGTCCTACACATGGTTAATTGTACCTACATATTCCCGCAGCAACAACAACGCCTGTGGCATGACCGGTTACTGTTGTGTGGCCGAAACACAGGATGGTCCGCATTCCGCCACCCATGCCGCCGCACCATGTGTATGCATGTCTGATCTGTGCCGACTCTAAGTGTCTGAGCATGCCCAGTAGGCAGCTGTGTAGATAGACACACAGCACAGTGCACACCGCAGCCGCCTGCAGTAATACCCGGTGCATGCCTCTATCCCCACGCAACGGCCACGCCTGTGGCATGGCCAGGTTTCTGTTGTGTGGCTGGACACACACGACGGTCCACATTACGCCACCCATGGCGCCGCAACATGTGTATGCATGTCTGCCCTGTGCCGAGTCTAAGTGTCTGAGCATGCCCAGTATGCAGTGATGTAGTGATCAGTAGTTACTTGTTATTCTGACTGCAGCACTAACGCAGTTAGTGTACGGCGACCTTGGGATGGTAACAGACCGTGACTGCGACTCTGTCCGAACACCCGAAAGGGCGATTGCCTTTGCAAATGATACCACTCACATAGGGTATGCCTCCTGACAGCGCCTGCTCAGTAAACTCGGTAGCGCTCTGTAAATGCTTCATACTGTAGTGTGTTCATGTAGATAGGCGAGGTTCGCCCCGTCCTTTCCGTGTGTGTGTGTGTCTCTCTGTGTGTGTGTGTTTCCAGCTGCCTGCGACTGAATATGCTTTTAGACGCCCGCAACACATGCCTTGGCTATTGCCACCTATTGTCTTGCGGCTGACGCCAGCAGCCTACAAGTATGCCTGTGACAGCTTCTGTTTAGCAAACTCGTAGCGCTCTGTAAATGCTTCATACTATAGTGAGTTCATGTAGATAGGCGTAGGTTCGACTCCCTCCCCTTCCGTGTGTGTGTGTGTGTTTCCAGCTGAGACTGCATATGCTTTTAGACGCTCCGCAACACATGCCTTGGCTATTGCCACCTATTGTCTTGGCGGCTGACGCCAGCAGCCTACAAGTATGCCTGTGACAGCCTGTTTAGCAAACTCGGTAGCTGCTCTGTAAATGCTTCATACTGTAGTGAGTTCCTGTAGATAGGCGTAGGTTCGACTCGCCCCTTCCGTGTGTGTGTGTGTGTGTGTCTGTGTGTGTGTGTGTGTTTCCAGCTGCGCCTGCGACTGCAGATGCTTTTAGACGCCCGCAACACATGCCTTGGCTATTGCCACCTATTGTCTTGGCGGCTGACGCCAGCAGCCTACAAGTATGCCTGTGACAGCTCTGTTTAGCAAACTCGGTAGCTGCTCTGTAAATGCTTCATACTGTAGTGAGTTCATGTAGATAGGCGAGGTTCACTCCGCCCCTTCCGTGTGTGTGTGTGTGTGTTTCCAGCTGCCTGCGACTGCATATGCTTTTAGACGCCCGCAACACATGCCTTGGCTATTGCCACCTATTGTCTTGGCGGCTGACGCCAGCAGCATACAAGTATGCGTGTGACAGCGCTCTGTTTAGCAAACTCGGTAGCGGGTTCTGTAAATGCTTCATACTGTACTGAGTTCCTGTAGATAGGCGAGGTTCGACTCCGCCCTTCCGCGTGTGTGTGTGTGTGTCTCTGTGTGTGTGTGTGTGTTTCCAGTTGCGCCTGCGACTGCAGATGCTTTTAGACGCGCCGCAACACATGCCTTGGCTATTGCCACCTAGTGGCTTGCGGCTGACGTCAGCAGCCTACAAGTATGCCTGTGACAGCGCCTGTTTAGCAAACCGGTAGCCGCTCTGTAAATGCTTCATACTGTAGTGAGTTCATGTAGATAGGCGTAGGTTCGACTCCCGCCCCTTCCGTGTGTGTGTGTGTGTGTGTGTCTCTGTGTGTGTGTGTGTTTCCAGCTGCGCCTGCGACTGCATATGCTTTTAGACGCCCGCAACACATGCCTTGGCTATTGCCACCTATTGTCTTGGCGGTTGACGCCAGCAGCCTACAAGTATGCCTGTGACAGCGCCTGTTTAGCAAAGTCGGTAGCGCGCTCTGTAAATGCTTCAGACTGTAGTGAGTTCATGTAGATAGGCGAGGTTCACTCCCGGTCCTTCCGTGTGTGTGTGTGTGTTTCCAGCTGCCTGCGACTGCATATGCTTTTAGACGCCCGCAACACATGCCTTGGCTATTGCCACCTATTGTCTTGCGGCTGACGCCAGCAGCCTACAAGTATGCCTGTGACAGCGCCTGTTTAGCAAACTCGGTAGCTGCTCTGTATATGCTTCATACTGTAGTGAGTTCATGTAGATAGGCGTACGTTCGACTCCCGCCCCTTCCGTGTGTGTGTGTGTGTGTGTGTGTCTGTGTGTGTGTGTGTGTGTTTCCAGCTGCGCCTGCGACTGCAGATGCTTTTAGACGCTCCGCAACCCATGCCTGGGCTATTGCCACCTATTGCCCTGCGGCTGACGCCAGCAGCCTACAAGTATGCCTGTGACAGCCTGTTTAGCAAACTCGTAGCTGCTCTGTAAATGCTTCATACTGTAGTGAGTTCATGTAGATAGGCGAGGTTCGACTCCGCCCCTTCCGTGTGTGTGTGTGTGTGTGTGTCTCTGTGTGTGTGTGTGTTTCCAGCTGCGCCTGCGACTGCATATGCTTTTAGACGGTCCGCAACACATGCCTTCGCAATTGCCACCTATTGTCTTGGCGGCTGACGCCAGCAGCCTACAAGTATGCCTGTGACAGCTCTGTTTAGCAATCTCGGTAGCGCGTCCTGTAAATGCTTCATACTGTAGTGAGTTCATGTAGATAGGCGTAGGTTCGACTCCCGCCCCTTCCGTGTGTGTGTGTGTGTTTCCAGCTGCGCCTGCGACTGCATATGCTTTTAGACGCCCGCAACACATGCCTTGGCTCTTGCCACCTATTGTCTTGGCTGACGCCAGCAGCCTACAAGTATGCCTGTGACAGCGCCTGTTTAGCAAACTCGTAGCCGCTCTGTAAATGCTTCATACTGTAGTGAGTTCATGTAGATAGGCGTAGGTTCGACTCCCGGCCCTTCCGTGTGTGTGTGTGTTTCCAGCTGTCTCTGCGACTGATTATGCTTATAGACGCTCCGCAACACATGCCTTGGCTATTGCCAACTATTGTCTTGCGGGTGATGTCAGCAGCCTACAAGTATGCCTGTGACAGCGCACAGTTTAGCAAACTCGGTAGCGCTCTGTAAATGCTTCATACTGTAGTGAGTTCATGTAGATAGGCGAGGTTCGACTCCCGGCCCTTCCATGTGTGTGTGTGTGTTTCCAGCTGCCTCTGCGGATACACATACTATTATACGCTTCGCAACACATACCTTGACTATTGCCAGCTATTGTTTTGCGGGTGATGTCACCAGCCTAGAAGTATGCCTCTGTCAGCGCTGTGCTCAGTAAACTCGGTAGTGCGTTTTGTAAATGCTTCATACTGTAGTGAGTTCATGTAGATAGGCGAGGTTCGACTCGGCCCTGCGTGTGTTTGTGTGTGTGTGTTTTGCAGCTGCCTCTGCGGATGTACATGCTTTTAGACGCTTCGCAACACATACCTTGCCTACCAGCGGCCATTCCTGTACGGTTGTTGTCACCCACCTGTACATGTGCCTCTGCTGGTGGTGTGCTCGGTGGTCCACGAAGCATACCATACCTGTGTTGTACGCTTGCGCGGTTGGGTATGTGGGGTGGTGGTAAATCACCATGCGTGCCACGTGTGTGGGTGTGTCCATGCTCCCAGCTGCATGGGTGCATAGGGTATGGTTTTGAGGTTTACGCGAACACCCATATCCTGGCCATCCTTGTGTTTGTGGATGGTGGGACACAGATCGGTACTGCTTGTGTGCTTCTTCTGGTCGGCGACCTCCGTAGCGTGTTCTCCACGTGTACCCTACTATGGTGTTGTGGGTTGCTGCTGTGTACATTACACTCACGGGCCTGCCGGATGTGCTCGTGTGTACCTCTTTCTTTGTATATCTATGTACCTATGTTGTGGCCGCATCGCTGCTCTCCCATGGACAGCCGCCCTCCCCATGTATCGCATATTTGCACGGCTGACACATATAACTGTGGTACTTTGCATATCCACACATTGTCCATGCACTGTCCGTATTCCAGAACACCTCATAGACATCGCTGGATTACATGGCAGACAGCTATCCTTGCTGTCCTTACACTTTACCCATACATGACATACACCTTGTGTGTACTTGCCTATTAATGGTGTGTGTATGTCTATGTGTGCTGTATGCATGGCCGTGTGTGTGTCCCACTATAGCCATGTGTGCAGCTGTCGCCACTATGGTTATCCTTGTGGCCCGCTGTCACATGTGCACGTATGCACATACCTGCAGACTGTACTACCCTGATGCGACGGCAGCGGCCTTAGATCGGCCGGTGCCCTAGGCTGTGGGGCTACATGGCACACGCCAGCACAACACATGGTGCACCCATCTTGATATACCTACGTGACACGCCTACTAGACAGGTGTCCCTACTAGGGCAGCGCCTGGGCAGCCACAGGATTGGCGTATGCCTACGGCCGGCTATGGGCACATCACAAGGCACATGTCTACAGTCGGTGCTTTACGACGCCTAGGGTATCACACCACAGGAGGGACCTCCTCAGGTATGCTGAAGAATGCGATGTAGATAGATTAGTAGGTGGAGGTTTGGCCACACACCAGGGCTGACCGATGGATAACTGTTGAGGCATCCTTTGTGAAGCAGGTGGAGCGAACACCGAACGGGAATGTAGTGTAGATGCAGATGTAGGGTTAACATACATTTGTCTACTCTGTCAGTTCTGTACCATTGTATTACAGTGATATGCTATGCATATCTTCCATATACATTGTTAGGTCTCTGATCGCTGTGGGGTCGGCATAGTACAATATCATGTAATACGTGTGTTCATAGGATGCCTTCTGAATTGTTCACATATGTGTGTGTTGTTAGCAGTGCGTCTGTGCTTTCTATGCTGTGGCTACATGTTCATTGTTCGCATAGAAAGTGACAAATGGAAGTGTACGTGTGGATACTTAAAGCCTGGATGCTCCCATGTTATGTGTACGCCTCACGGGCCTACGGGTGATAGCGCATACATGTCTAACCTTTGTATACCATGTGTGACCTGCCGTGCACGAAATGTTTACGTTGACTGTTCCATCTACCTATGTGTGACATGGTTTGTGGCCATAGGGTGCCAGCAGGTCTTTATTGTTGAGCATGTGTTTTCCATGGTCAATTGACATCAATCCTATTAATCCACTGAAGGATGTCTTTCATTGGTGGGAACGCCATGGTTCGACCATCGTATGTCTTTCCCAGCTGACGCTGATATTGTGCCATTGGTATGGTTCTACAGGTCACCCATCTGTTCTGCTGTATGGAAGCCGCGGCGATCCCCATTAATGTGCTGGCGGATTAAGTGCCGTGATACTCCGCATCTGCCCAGCGGTCTGGCTTTGTATGGGGAGTGTCTACTGTAGTCCCTATCTGTATTTCCTGGGTTATGCCTTGTAACAGCTGTGGGATTCCCCCAGGTTTGCAGCTATGGGTGCCATCTTAGCCGTACGGTTGTCCATCTATGAGAACTGCCTACTGGACACTAGTATAGGGCTGTACAAATTACACAGCTGCATTCATCATTTTCCGCGGGATGATTGCCATTATTAGTGCGGAGTAACGATATGCCATGCCCACGCCCTCACACGGGCGGACAACGAATCATCTGCCAATACACGCCGAGACCCATTTTTGCATACCCATGATCCCATGTCTGCAACACTCGACAGTACCCATTGCACATCCTTCATGTGCGTGGAATGGATGTGAACACACGTCTATTGACACGACGAGCTGGGGAGTCCTATTCATATGTCCTGCATATCATGGACACTTGTCATCACCCTTGTACACGCTTGTGGTGCCCATATCTACCTGTGCCGTAGTCACGGCTGTCACTTCTTCTGGTTCGCACGATAGCAGCCTGTCGCCAACACCTATGGACAAATATGTGGGTCCTACTATGGACACCGATGTGCATATGTAAAGTGTAGAACATGTTGGACCGCGGTCCATTCGCCAGTGGTTTTGACTGCCGCTGTATGTTCCCCAGTCGCGATGTCTGTTTGCCTACCCATGTTATGTAGTGCTACGGAACCCGTGTCCTTCCACAATTAACCCATATGGTGTTACTGTAGTCCTGCAGGTTGGCAACTGCTTTATGTAAGCCTCAGAGGTCCCATTGTGAACTATCCGCCACTGTATTGCCATAATAACACAGCCGTACATGTAGAACCCATTTATTCATGACAGGATGTTCTTTATGAGTGGGAACGCCATACTTTAAGCATGCTATGACCTTCCTAGTTGACGCTTGTTGGAGTGCCATTAATATGTGTTCCACAGGCCGCCCGTATGTTCCGCTGGAGTGGAAGCGGTGATCCCCATAGACTTGCTAGCAGCTTGTTGCTGTGTACGCCGATTCGCACGGCTGGATGGATGTCTATGGAGTGTGTCTACTGTTGTTTCCAGCTGTATTTCCTGTGTTATGCCTTGCTACAGCTGTGTTATTTCACCAGGTTTGCTCTTCTGGGTGCCATCTTGTCCGTGACGCTTGTCCAGCCTTGGGAAATGCCTACTGACACTGGTGTATGGCTGTACCCATTTCACACCTGCATGTTGCATTCTCCGTGGATGATTGCCATTATTGGTGGGGTAAGCCATGTTCTGTACCCACATCCTCCCACGGGCGGGACAATGGATCCTCTGCCAATCATCTCCCACACCCATTTCTGCATACCCAAGATGCCATGGCTGCAACCCTCGACAGTAGCCATTGCAAATCCTCCATGTGCGGAATGGGATGTGGACGACATGTGTGGACTCGACAATCTGTGGATGTCTGTGCATATGTCCCTCATTTCATGGACAGGTGTCATCAACCTTGAACACGCTGGCGGTGCATTTCTGTTGCTGTGCCGTAGTCACGGCTGTAGTTCATCTTGGTCTCCTCGCAGAAGAAGAAATTTTTGGGTCCTACAATGGACACAAATGTGCATATGTAAAATGTAGAACATGTTGGACTGTGTCCATCTGGCCAGTGGTTGTGACCGCTGCTGTATGTTCCCCAATCGCGGATGTGTGTTTGACTACACATATTATGTTGTGCTACGAAACCCGCGTCCTACTACGATTAACCCAAATGGTAATGATGTCATGCTGCAGGTTGGCAACTGCTTTAGGTAATCCTCAAAAGGCCCAGTAGGACGTATACGCCACTGTATTGTCAATATAACACAGCCGGAACATGTATACCCTATTTATTCATTTACGGATGTTCGTTATATGCGTGAACGCCAGTGTTGAAACATCCTATGACCTTCCTAGTTGAAGTTGTTTGTGTGCCATTAGTATATGTTCCACAGGTCGCCCATTTGTTCCGCAGTATGGAAGCGCGTGATCCTCATGTTGTTGATGGCAGATCCAGTGCCATGTACGCCGGTATTCGCACGGCAGTCTGTCTTTGTATGGGGAGTGTCTACTGTAGTCCCTATCTGTATTTCCTGTGTTATGCCTTACTGCAGCTGTGTAATTCCATCAGGTTTCCAGTTATAGGTGCCATCTCGGTCGCATAACTTGTCCATCCATGGAATTGCCTACTGACACTGATATAGGGCTGTACAACACTCACACCTGCTTTTACCATTATCCGTGGATGCTTTGCATCATTAGTGGGGAGTAAGGCACGTGCTATACCCGCATCCTCCCACGGGCGTGATAACGGATTATCTGCCAAACAACATCGAGCCCCATATCTGCATACCCAGGATCCCATGGCTGCAACCTCCACGGTACCCATTACACATCCGTCATGTGTGCGGGACTGGGATGTGGACGACTTCTATGGACACGACAATCTGGGGATTTCTGTTCATATGTCCTGCATTTCATGGACAGTTGTCCCCAACCTTAAACACGCTGGTGGTGCATATGTCTAGCTGTGCCGCAGTCAGGGCTGTCACTTCTTCTGCGTCGATGGCAGCTGGTCGATGCTGCGAATGGATCAATTTTTGGAGTCCTACAATGGACACCGATGTGTATATGTAAAGTGTAGAACGTGTTGGACTGTCACCATCTGGCCAGTGGTTGTGACTGCTGCTGTATGTTCCCCAATCGTGGATGTCTGTTTGACTACCCATATTATGTATTACTTGGCCTGTCTATGTCCACGAGCCGGTAAGCGGAAATACAGCAAAACCACGACAATGGAGCCTAGTACCAGAACAGTCACAACTAAACAAAGCAAAAGGTACTAGTGGAAGAAAACGGCTCCTTTTTTTCTTTTTTTAGCAGCTTTATTAACAAAAGTAACGAACCAAGCAGCAACACGTAGTTTCAGCAAAACACTCCAAACACATTAACGCTATGTCTCCACACCTGCGTTTTCGTTTGAATACACTTCCTCAGATGCACAATACTACAATCTTTTGCCCTTCTGCTTAAATACTATTGCTGATTGAATAATTAATCCTAATAATACAATAAGTACTTAATTGCCATATTCTTCATATATTATACTATACATCACATTTACAAAGTGCCTTCATGTCTACCCTTGAAATCATGTTACAATTTATTACATTCCTGCTCACAACATTTTCTATAATTAATTATCAACTTTTATTCATGATATTCAAAACATTAAAATTTGACATTTTATATACAAAAATCTAAACATATAAAATATATCTACAATAATATATACAAACATACAAGTAAAAAACATCCAATGCCCTCTGGTGTCTGGATGAACACATTACAACCAATGTTTTCACAGTTATGCCCAAACTTAATACACTTCAAAGTTTACCCAGGTTCAAATTCATTTCTTACAGATACCCTTTCCCATAATTATCCTGTCACTTCTTTTTACCTTTTTACCTAAAAATAGTGCTGATTAATTATATATTTAATTATCTTTAATAATGTCTCAGTATCTTTAATCCCTGTTATAAATTTTCCAACTCAGAGCTTCGCTGCTCTTATTTTCAATACTGGGGCCAAAGATACATAATTATTCAACCCTGGTGGGTTATAAGCTTCCAAATGAAGTTGCCATAATAACTCTTTGTACTCAATTGTCTCCTCCCATTGTCCACCACGTATATCTTTGTTTACTACCTCTAACACAAAGAAGGTATAATCAGCTTCTTCACATTTTATTTTATGCTTGTACAGAGCATTACACATATCTTTTGTCTTCATCTCATAGTTATGCTCGTAGATTCTATCTCTTAGTCTTCTTTCAGACTTCCCCATAAAATGCCTCACATTTCTTACAAATACTTAGGTATATTATACCTTTTGTTTGACAATTAACATATTGCTTACTCTGCACCATTATGTCCCACTTTTTCACATAAATGTATATCTCTTTATTGCAAATATTCGCACTGGGAGCACCTCCCACATTTATGTGTGCCTTTTTCTCTCCTGGAAGTATTGTTTTCCTTAATTCTTCTTCAAACAAATTTTTCAAATTTCTCCTTTTCTATATGTACATTTCAAGGGTTGTATAAACAGACTCTTAAATCAGAGAATTCACCAAACTGTACCCATTCTTCCTCCACTATTCTTTGTATGACCTTAGCCTCCCCACTATAATCTGTTATAAAAGTTATTTCTTAACTCAAAATTGTTTTGTCGAGGTTGGTCACCTTCTCAAGGTCATCTTCCTGTCCCAAAAATGATATTTGTCCACTTCCCTTCCCTTACTTCCTTCTCAATTTCATCTATTAATTTTGGGTAGCCTCTATCTAAAAACATCCCTCTTAGTTTCATACACTCTTCCTCATAATCACTGTCCCTAGAGGTCATCCAACTACCTCAACATACTGCCCTTTTACTATTCCCTTTTGTGGTGGTGGGGTGTGGAAATACAGCAAACCTTGGGTCCTGGTCATCTTCATAACAGACATTATTGCATATATATATATCAGGCCAAACAGACAATGACACTAAAGATACACTCCACAGTCAAATGATACAGAGCTCTTTCTACCCACTGACATGAGGCATCATTCGGAGTACAAAATACATTGGATAGTCGCCCCTTATACACTTCCTTCAGAGTCAGTTCAAGTCACTTAATCAATAAACCTGCTCATAGTTAAGTAGACAGTGCTCCAGGTCTTGATGATAACGTGACATATACTGATCAGTGTTGCATACATTACTTAATGGAAACAATAATACACCAACGAAGATGTGTTAATGTATCTACAATATTGGTAAAATACAATCAGTATCCGGACACATAGTTGATAATTGTTGAGAGTGCACCTTAGGATGTAGTGTGTTGATCAGGTTATTGTATATCGATGTGTATATTAGTAGCATTACGATAACAAAGCATGGAATCAATAGGTACTATTTAAGCTAACCCCTTGTGTGGCTGGGAGGGACTCCGAACCTTCTTTTCCACTACACACCGCGCATTACACTCCATGTCCATTGTGTTTCCCCGGACGATACCATTTCCGTTTATTAGTTTTTCAGTGCTGGTTTCGGGCGACTTGTACATTTTAAAATATGTCTGACCGGTTTTCCCGTTGAAAGCACTGAAGCTTTATATATAGGGTGTTTTAGCATGGGGCCCTTTTGGTCACATTATTGTTTTATAGTCAGATTCCAACGTGTTCCTTTGGGTTCGTACCAGGCCTTGCTGGTTGTCATTTAATATCAACCCGGGACCTATGTAATTTTATAAACCCGCACAAGGGAAACATCCCTTTCCCCCCTTGGGAAAGGGCGGTCCAGGAACATTCCTAATTCCCCTGTCATCCCAGGATCAATGTGTCCCAAGGGCTGTTCAATCAGCTCTTTTTCCCCAAAGTACAGGCCACAGGGGTTTGGGTGCTTTGGGGTTTGGCTTGCCGCCCAAAGGGACCCCCTGACCCCAAATTTAGATGGTCACATGGGGGTTTGTGGTCCAGGACATTCAGCCCCCAATTAGCTTAAACCTTCATGCCGGGGTTTTCCGGTAATTGTTATACTAAACCCGGTCTGATCGGAACCTTGTTACTAACCCTGGTATGTTGGGCTTTTGGCAATATTAAAGGGTTTACATTGCGGGGGCGTTCCTGACCACAACATGCCTTGTTTTTGGGCCCGGGTTTGTGTCTACCCAAACTGGCGTAAAGGGAACAGCTCGAAAGGAAACGGGGTCCTCGGTTATTTTAATGCCGTGGAGTTTTTTCCAACCTTTCATTGTTAAAACCCTTCCAATGCGTCCGCACCGGCCGGTCGATTTGCCTTTCGGGAAAGGAATCTGGCCACGCTGGGGAATTGGCCTTCCTTCGAGTGTGTGCCATTCAAAACCCGGAACCACTTGGTGTGGGACTCGTATTAAGGAAGAGTGGCCTTGGGGAAATTACCAGGGAGGGTTTCCCCCGATTCCCCGTACCTTGGTTACCTAACCCCATGATCTAAAGGTGCCCGGGATCAACATACGGTATTGGTATTAAGGCCTATTGGTGGGCCCCGGGGATCGGATATGGCCTCCGTTGGTATGTAGCTTACCCCCATCCCCAGTTAAAAACATATGGGTCCCCATTGTCCCAGTGTGACTCCCGGGGGCTCTATGGGGAAATTTAACCCAGGAAGTTGTTCCTGCCCCCCTAGGATTTAGTATAGCACACATGTACCACCCCCAATAATGGTGTATATGGGGTTTTTCCTACCCTTAGTTTGAAAGCCTTATCTGCAAAACCATGGGATGGTTAATGGGCCTGATGAGGCTAGGGGGGCCGCTCTTTGGATCAACCCGTTTGCTTGGTCTAGAGATCATGCCCTTTTGTGTTTATTTGTAAAACTCACCAAAGGCCATTGCTAGGGTAAACCGTCCATAAGCCTACCCCAACCCGGAGGGCCGTACACAATACCCCCTGGGGTTTGATCCCGTATTTGAATGTAAGTCCATACACGCCCTAGGGGCAAGGGCTGGCACAGAACACACATCCATTTGCTGGGCCCTGCATACTCCCCCAGTCCAGGTGGTGCCCATGGGGCCATCCTGGGTATTTTCCCGTCTGTTTCCAAAAAGGGACACACAGGGGTTTTGGGTGGCAATGTTTGCTACGCAAACCGGATGCCCGGCAGCACACTCTGAACAGAATTTGGGTCCTACAATGGGAAAGTGGTCCCAAAAATGTCCCACGCAAATGCCAGGAAAAACTGGATCCCTTGGGATGAACAATTCCCGGCTACCCTAAGGTGGAGTACTGAACGGGGGGTTACCAGGGTTTGGGGACACTGTTTTAACCTTTTTAGACACCATGTTCTAAAATATTTAACCCCACATTGGGACATCATCATGAAGGGGTTCCTCTAGTGGGAGGCATTGTTTTACCATCCTCTGACCTTGATTGGGTACAATGCCCGTTCGTGTATTGCCCCCCTCAGCGTGGGGCAAAGTTCTTCACGGGTGCAGGGTCCGGTTATGTGTTAACTGCCCTAAAGTATTCCGCTGTTACGTTGCATACCGTTGCCCCGGGTGCCCTCCTGGCATCCCGGGGCCCAAACATGACATGCTTCACTAAATAAGGTGACCTCAAACCACAAGGGGACTGGGTAATTGCATTATTAAGCGGGTTGGGAGGTTCACACCCCCCACAGCGGGAGGAATCCCGACAAAGGGCAAGCACCTCCGGCCTTCGTTAGTATTTTCACATGGTGTCGATTGATTTCTTTCGTAACCTTGTAAATGAATGTTCATTAGACATTTGGAACTTTACACGTTGGGCTATTTTACGTACTCATATTCAAATTTTTGTGTTAAATGGCATTCTTTCTTTTGCATTTGTTTAATTGGCACAACCGTGGCATATAATGTAGCTTGTCGAGTTTGGAAAAATTTTATGTTGGTTCAGTTTCATTTGTACTATTTTTTTCCCTTTTCCGGTGAATACTGTACCTTTACAAGTCTGTTGTCCCCATTTGGGGGGTGTCCCAAGAATTTGTTCTTTTCCTTTAACAGAATTGTACCTAGCCCTTAAATTAAAACCAAATTTGCTTGTAAAATGGTTAACTACTTGATGTGTTGAAAAAGTTGTTTAACAGGGGAATTGTAAGCCTAGGTGCTGCCTTTTTTTTTGGTGGCTTGGTTGGTACGGGGTCCCACGTCCGCTTTGTTTGGATTCACGGCTGGTTTCTGTGTTTCTTTTGGGGAAAGTCAATTACCCGTGTTGAGTTGTGTTTCTTTCTACGGCATGAATTCCACGGGGCATTTAGTGTCCATCATCATGCTTTCCATATGGTTGCCTATTACAGGTAGGGGTGTACAATTTCACACCTGATTTTGCACCCGAGAGGGTCTTATTTTGGGGGTGCGCATTGCTACCCTCCCCCCAGGGGGAAAAAGGTTTCCCTGCGAAAAAACCCGGGCCTGTTTCTCCCAATCCCCTTTCTGCAACATGGAAGTACCCATTAACACCTTCATGTGTGCTCAGTGTGTGTGGGCCGGGGTGTATGGCCCGAACCCTGGGTATTTTGGCTGGGCTGTGTTCTGGACGTTCATAACTTGAAACGCGTGCCCTTTGTACCTTCTGGTGACACAATTAGATACATGATAATCAAAGTGCGGCATGCTCTAACAGAATTTTTCCCAATGGAACCGATGTATTTTCAATTAGATGTTGCTACTTGTCCCCCTCCCCGTGTTTTCATGTGGTGATGTTCCCCAATGCGGTGTTGTTTATAATTCCACAGGTGTACATCCGGCTGGTTAGTCTGTGCTGCAACTAAAAATGGTGGTTTCCCTGTTCAATCCCGCTCCCAAAGGGAATTCCGTCCTATATTTCCTTCACCACCCGCATGTTTTACCTTGCATTCATTAACCCTGTTTTCTTCGTATGGGGAATCCATAGTTTACACATCCTCTGGGGTTGTTGTTGCCCTTATAGGACAGGTCGCACATCTTTTTCCCCGGGAGGGGTGCTCCCAGCTGTTCTCAGATTGATGCTGAGCCCTTTCACATCCGGCTCTGTATGTGGAAAGCAATGTGGCCCTATGGTATTTCCCGTGTCTGCCTTACAGCGGGTATGCATTTACCGGGTTTTCATTGTGGGGGCCTTGGCCATCGGGTGTCCCTATGACAATTGCCTACTGGACACAGTATAGGGTGTAACTTCCACCCTACATTTAGATTCTGGAGTTGTTTTGCTTATTACGGGGAGAAGGCAGGTGCTACGCACACATCCCTCCCAAGGGGGAGGAAAGGATTGCCTCGAAAAAACACCCCAGAGTTACATCAGAATCCCTTACGCACAATTGACAGACCCATTAACATGTCCTTTGCGGAAGTTGATTATGATTTGGACCCGGTCCCCGTTTTCTGTGCTTGTGTGCATTACATACAGCTTCAGCAACAAAACCGTTTGCGGTGCATATGGTACCGTGGGGTCAATATTCACTTTAAATTTAAAGAAAGCGGCATTCCTTCTTTAGACAAATTTTTGGGTCCAATTGGACCCACTTCATATGTAAAGGAGGCTTGTGGACGGCCTTGTGAGGTGGGTTTCATAATGTGTGTTCAAATCGGGATGTCGGGACTCCCATTCCACATGGTGCTACATAACCATAGTGTATGTGGGCAAATTACATACACCAAATGCTGGTTACAAATACTCAATTTTAAAACCGCCCACGGGACAATTTCCGTAGATTTCCACAAACCCACCAAACATGTTGCTTACCAGCTTTTTAAACCATGTTGTCCAAGGTGGGGAAAAACCATGTTTAAATCCTACTTGGCGTTTTGTTCCATTATTGGTTCCACAGGTGCACATCTTTCCTTCGGTAGGGTGCCCCAGTTGTTGCTGGCAGATTAGGCTGTAGGGTGTTACGCGGGCCTGCTTTGTATGTGGAATGTCAACTGTAGCCCCCATGGATTTCCGGTTTGCCTTCCCGGTATGCTTTACCCCGTTGCATTGGGGTGCCATTCTGGGGGTGTCCCTCCATACAAGCCTACTGGCCTCAAGGGCTTAACATTCCCCCTCATTTAGCATTCTGGGATGGTTTTCATTATTACGGGGTAACGGGGCTAGGGAAACCCCCCAAGGGGGGGAAGTTGCCTCGAAACAACCCGGCACAGGTTTCATCCCAAAAACCCCCTTTACCCCCAACAATTCCAGTACCCCAAAACACCGTTTTGGGAATGTTGTGGGTGCTTCAGGGCCCCCTCCCTGGGCGGCATCTGGCGATTCTGGGGGCTATAGCAACTTCAGGGTGCAAGTGACCCGTACAAATGAGTTCCGTTAGGGTTAAAAAAGGCAAACTGTCAACGGGTTAAAAAAAAAAAAAAAAAAAAAAAAAAAAAAAAAAAAAAAAAAAAAAAAAAAAAAAAAAAAAAAAAAAAAAAAAAAAAAAAAAAAAAAAAAAAAAAAAAAAAAAAAAAAAAAAAAAAAAAAAAAAAAAAAAAAAAAAAAAAAAAAAAAAAAAAAAAAAAAAAAAAAAAAAAAAAAAAAAAAAAAAAAAAAAAAAAAAAAAAAAAAAAAAAAAAAAAAAAAAAAAAAAAAAAAAAAAAAAAAAAAAAAAAAAAAAAAAAAAAAAAAAAAAAAAAAAAAAAAAAAAAAAAAAAAAAAAAAAAAAAAAAAAAAAAAAAAAAAAAAAAAAAAAAAAAAAAAAAAAAAAAAAAAAAAAAAAAAAAAAAAAAAAAAAAAAAAAAAAAAAAAAAAAAAAAAAAAAAAGGGGGGGGCTGTCCACAAAAACCAGGCCCCCCCAAGGGGGGGTGACTTTACCAGGGGGGAAAAAAAAACCCCCCGGGGGGGAAAAGGGTTTTGTCGGGGGTCCCGGCCTTTCCCATTCAAAACCCCCCCCAACCACATTGCTATCCGTGGGGTTCCCCCCGGGGGAGCGGTTTGTGGTCACCAAATGTTCTGTGACACACAGGTGGGACATGCTCTCTCCAGGGTAGTGTGAAAAGCATCCATGAGACCAGATGGTGAGCCGCTGTGTACTCCACTATCTCATTTGGGATTAGGACCCACAGTTAGGACAGCTATTTCTTTATAGCCTCACCTCAGGTAGGGTGCCCAGGTTGTATCGCATGACAACTGTATTCCCACATCACAGGGCCAATGCCTCCACTGAGGCTGGTTATTACTGTCCCAGTACCCTGAGGAGACCTATCTGCATAGACATGGGGTGGGATCATACTGCGGTTCGTACATGACTGCATAGGGGACATACATGCGCATCCCACACGGTTTGTCTTATTCAGGGACGGTTCATGCCTTTAAGACATGGTTGACATTTTCGGGACGGTCACCCAGCCCATTGCTGGGGGTGTTGCAGTCCATACAGCCTACCTCGTCCTGGCAAAGGGCTTCATAACATTACCCCGCTCAGGTAACGTTAATGAAACCATTGGCTGGGATGTGAACATGTACATCACAGAATGTGTTGTAAACTGTCTATGTGACACAACCCACATGGTCATAGTTGCTGGCTGCATGTCAGACCAACTGCCTGTCACAGGTGGTGTCCCATGGTGCCATTCCGTGGGTGCACCCTGTCATACATCTACATTTTCTCGGTACAGGCACACTAGGCGGTGTTATGGGTAACAGTGTTTGTAGATGCATGCAGAACAGGTGCCATACTGGGACGGACATCTGACACAGATATCCTTGAGGGGCCTCCCGGATATGCATATCTGCTGTCAGGGACATGTCCCACAGCTGACTGGTACATAATGCAAAGTCATACCTGTCGAGGGTAGTAGGTCACCCCTGTACAGCGTATAGGTGGCTGTCCACACAGCACAGGGGTGACTACCAGGGATCAGGGGACAGGGTTTGTCGGTCGCCTTTCATTCAACACACACATTGCTATCGTGGTTCTGTGGGACTTCTACATTGACCACCTGTATGTGCAGGGAGTCACATCTGACTTCACAGCCCGACACGTACACGGTCACTATATAGCATAGAACTTCACTTATTTGCCTAAGTATGAGCTTATTGTTGTGGCAGTTTGGTAGCTTATTCTGTTTCTTGGGACATTTAGGTATTTCAGTTACGGAGATAACCGATTCAGGCTACAATTACATTAAATACGGAAATCATTATGACCTACACTCTTCGCACACTTCCCGTTTTAATGCTTTATTTGAACACGTATGCCAATACAGGGACTGCCCTCGCAAAGTGGGACGGTTGGTGACCTTAGTCGCTACTCCTGTGTCGGTCGGCGTGCTGACATGCTGCTGTACACCTACTCTGAGTATGCACACTCACAGTATATTGCTGTACGGACACGGTATTCGCGTATCCTTTGTTCCTTGGACAGGTACATTTCGGGCTGCGTGGGTTTTATTTGCTTCTCTGTTTAGTTAGGACGGGTACTTTGTTGCATACTCTGCGGACATTTCATTCTGCACGGGCCATGGCTGCAGCCATTTCTATTCTGGGCGGACTATGGCAGACAGCACGTTAGGTTGCTCTTCGCCTGCCTGCTTAAACACGCCTACTGACGCATCCTACTTGGGCTCGCTCACGTACACTACGCACATGCCTGTGGTTACGGTGCACTCTCATTAATATGCATATGGCGCTACTGCGCCGGCTATGCAATGCACCGCCGGCGCAAGCCTTACGCCGGCCTTGCGCCGAGCTTCATGAATCCCGGGGATAGAATATACCAACGGAAAAAAGTCCAGGCGACCGTACCTTTTCCATTTGTATACTCCCAGATTTACAATGAGCATACTGGTAGGGCTGGCCAATCAGCATACACGTTTTAGAATATTAATGGGCAGTCATTGTATAATATGCTGATATGACCCATTACTGAATACAATGCCATGTTCTCTTGCCTTCAAAGAAAAACATGATAGGCTTAGAAGACCTCAATTATTTAAAAAGGCTTCAGTTTTATAGGTTATTTAGAGATGAGTTCTACTTAGAACAATGTCTCATTCAGTGCTTATGCCTGAAATGTATTCCTGGGGAGCAAACATCAAACTGAAGTTCCTAATATTAACTATATATATATATATATATATATAGATTCACTTCATAATCTGAAAATTCCGAAACTTTGAATTTCATATGATCGAGACCATATGACCAATGTTTCGGAATATTGAAATTCTGGAACAAATCCAAAAAAAACAAAAAACAAAACAACAATTTCAGTGTTTCCCCTGCACCCCCCACACCCCCACTACTTAAATATTCCAGCTCTGAGATCGCACTACAGCGAGGAAAAGGGAGATCTCCTATTCCTCGCTATATGCAGATCTCCGTTCACAGTGTCGGGATTCTGAAAGTTTGATCATATGGTCTCATCCAAATTTGATCTTTCAGGATTTTGGCATTGTGAAATGTTCCCATAGCTATATATACAGTAGATATATATATATATATATATATATATATATATATATATATATATATATGGGTCCTCTACAGATGCTCAAACTTCCAAAAGGCTGACTTTCATATGGCCGAGTCCATATGATCGACTTTTGGAAATTAGAATGTTTTGAATGGACAGCTCCCTATAACGCGGAATGGGAAAATTTCCATTTTCCGCACTGTAGTGTGATCTCAGAGTTGGTTTATTTAAATAGCAGGGGGTGTGGGGTCGCAGCCCCCCCCATGGGGGGTGCAGGGGGGCTTGCCCCCCTTGTTAGCAACATGTAGGTAGTTTTTTTTTTTTTTTTTTGTACATGTTTGAAATTTCAAAAGTCGAACATATGGTCTCAGCCATATGGGTTTCAACTTTTTGAAATTTCGATCATGTATAATAGACCCATATATATATATATATATATATATATATATATATATATATATATATATATATATATATATATATATATATATATATATATATATATATATATATATATATATATGTGTACATTATACAGTACATTCAATGGTTATGGAATAAGCTTTCTCTTGCAGTCAGATGAAGTCAGTTTTTAAATTAATTCATAACTAATCATAATACTTATATGGGGAGGGTCACAAAAGGAAATATTGCCAACCTTGCTATCTGGAATTTTGTAAATAATCATATGCCATTTGTGAATATCAACATAATTCATATGCTTGTTTTACAAATGTATTAGAACTGTATGTTATGTGTATATTAAACTGCTGGTACAGAAGTGTGTGTTGAACAGGGTGGTACTGAGCTTAAACATATATCCACTGTGTACCCTCCTGGATTAAAACAGAAATATATATACACTATTGTAGCTGTGTAAATGTATATATTTTTAATAGTGGCAACTGGAACATAAAAGGTTACCTTGCAAAACTTTAGGAAAATAGTTGAAATTAAATTGTTTATAACCACTTAATAAAAGAGATGGTTTCAATGCAGCAAGGAGACAGAATGTCTAAAACTAGGGAGCCTTCTGCATTGTTTTATCAATGTTTTATTGTTTTATGACTTCCAGGATCTGCAAACATCTGAGCCTGGGAGCTGAAATCAGGTGACAAAAAGTGATGTAATGCTGCAAGTATCCCAGCAGCAATATTTTAGATATTAATTTAAGAACTTTCTGAGAGAGAGAGACAGGGGCATTTTGTATTTTGTTTTTGACCTAGCAAAAACATCCACTCACCATTTCTGCTGCTTGTTGTTCTATAAGTAAGTTAACTAGGGTACAGTAATTTCTCTTAGATACAGTTAGGAATATAGTGAAGTATAGCTTCAATGTTTTCTTTATTTATTTGGGACTGTCCTGCAATGCTGTTTTAAATATTTCCTGTGATTTTGAACCCTGAAGTTACTGTGATGATTTATTGAGTATTTACTTGTTCTTTTATTATTTATTATTAAATATATTTAAACCTATCTTTGTGGCTGATATTTGTGAGACATATTTAAGCTCTGAGAGTACTTTCATATTTATTTGGTTACACTATGGGCCACTGCTAATAGCCTTGTCTCTTGGTCAAACTGCCATTTGGATTAATAGTAACATTACACAGTAGGATTGGACACCCTTTGATAAGGGCCTTAAAGTAGCTGATAAGGGACTCTGGTGGCAGTGGTAGCTATCTTATAGTCTGGGCAGAAGGGGGCATAGCTAGTAAACCTATGCCTGCCTTTCCCAGGTGTGTGTGTGTAAAACAAATCTCCAAGAGTGTGTGGGTCAGCTACTTGGGCAGGGACATGAAGCACTGGTTGGACAGAGACAGAGAGTGTTTGAGGACTTGGCTTGGGACCCTGGCTCAGTTCTATATCTGTGCCAGTGGGGAGTTTTATTGGGGATCTGGAGAAAGAGGGAGAAACCAGCCCCAGACTGACTGTGGTCTGTGTGTGCTCTTAAGGGAATTGCACTTTACTGTGTGTGTACTTGTCATCCTCACTGTGTGTACATTCCCCACTGTTGCCAGTGGTAAGGATTGAGGCTCCTTGATTACTGGACCAGGGGTGTAACAGGGAGCATGAGGGTTACAGTGGTCAGGCTCCATGAAGGTCAGTAGGATGCAAGCTTGACATATGAAGAGCTAAATTATGGCTAAATTTTGCTGTTTTAAATACGGCCACTATTATGTTTAGTTTTGCTTTGTTTATTATTTTAATGTAAATTGCTAGGTACTAGGCTGACTTTATATAATGTGGTGAGAGATCATATCTTAGCCAGTTATTTGTACACTGTCTTATTCTGTCCAGAGCCCCCATATATCACAAATGAATTACTTAGGAATAAGTACAATACGTTTTGGGTATACACCACCCCCAAATACTTCTTTTTGTGGATTATAATTCTCCTTGCCACCCTCATAAATAACCCAGTACAACTCATGCACTGAAAATGGGATAAAACTGTTATGAATGGCTGACCATATTTATCTGGTCTAAATTATGTCATCAAAGTAAGACAACAGGGAACATCAATAAAAATCTTTGCAAGTAAGGCCAAGCAAAATGGAAAAAACCTTCAGTCAACATTGCAATCTAATTTTTGCTGCTTTTTATTACCTTTACACATAGAACTAACAACACTGACAATTTTTATCTATAAGTACCAACAGCTATTCAAATGGTGCATATTAAGGGGTACATAGCATTCCCTAAATTCAACAGATGTTTAAATGGTGCATGTTAAGGGGTATATGTCATTCCTTAAATTCAACAGCTGTTCAAATGGTGCATGTTAAGGGCTACATGGCATTCCTTAAATTCATATGGCTGTTCAAATGGTGCATGTTAAGGGGTACATGGCATTCCTTAAATTTATACAGACATATTTTTTATTTTGAGAATTCTGCAAATTGTGACATTATTTTTCTTTTCCTTGATGTATAGCTTGTAATAATCATTCACTTTATTTAAATATCCTTGCTTTGACAAATATCACAACTCTCCCTTCCTCCAACCCATTGAAGGTCTTGCAAATGGGAGGAATCCTTTTATTACATCTCCCATTTTCTAAATCCTCTAATGCAGCTAGTGTTGCATTAGACCATTTGACACTATTTACATATTATTGTTCAGTCTCACAGTAGCTTCTTCAATATTACAGAAAGCAAAAAAAAAGCACTTCTCCCTCAAGTGTGTTGCAATCACGCTTAACCTGCTGAAAACATCAGCTTCTTTGCCAGTGACAAATACCAAAAAGTTGCATTGATTAGTGTTATGTATTTGTGAACTGCACTGCAGTGCATTGTTTATAATGTTCCAGGAATAAGTAAGCAAATCCTTTAGTTATTAACTCTTGGCATTACTAGAGTCCACTGTGCTACTTGTAACTATCAGGGTAAGTACTAGCAGGCATCAGCATCTTTCACTAAGATCCGTAAGACCTTTCCTGTTTCATAAAGAGAATTTAATGGCTATGCTTGTATACTTACATTTTAGTTCCTTTGTGCATAATCCCACTAGTGAGACTTAGTTGTTGTTTGGATCATTACATGATGCTACCCTCTGACTGGGCTTCTGTATGAAATTATTTAAGATAGTGCAATGATGCCTACAGTGTGCATATGCTATACAATTGCACTGTCACTTTTTGTAACAGTGTGTCTGCTTTTTTGTGTGTACTCCCTGTCCACTTTCTTTATTGCCTCAATCGAATGTGAACATTGTTAATAACTATCAGTGTACCTGCCTGGTTTATTCAGTGTATACAACGTGCACCTCAGTAAGACAGGATTTGTTGTATTACAACAGTCTAAAAATCTAGGCAGACTATGTCGTATTCACACTCGTACATTGCACAAGTGCGTACGATGAATCTGTGAACAGAGGTGGTTCACCAATATACTGACACTGTGTATGAAGCAGCAGACCTGGATTTTTGGCTATATGAAGTTTACAAAGAACCACCCAACTACAGACATACAAGTATGTAAGATGGATTAGGGTGAGCAGATAATAACTGCACACATGCATAAAAACTGCACAAATATGGAAGGCAGCTGTAACTTCAGAAGTTCCTGGAGTTAGCTGGCAAGTGCCGCCTTGTGCGAATGTCTCGAGACTTCACTGGGAGAAGCTGCAGATAGCTGGGTATAATGGAACTGGAAAGTGAACAAATCCTTTTAAAAGAAGCCTTACTCTGCAAGTGTTCAGTGATGACCAGTTTATTTAATTTATAAATGTGGAAAGGGACTGGATAGAAAAGTTGGAAAGGGGGGTAGACAAGGGAAAGAGAGAAGGATGGCAAAAAGAAGGTTGTGCTGCAGGCAGCAGGACAGGATGGTATTTTAATTTTTTCGTGTTGGGGAAAGACTCTCTTTTTCTGAAATATTTAATAGAAGAGAGGAAGGCTAAAGGGGAGCAAGGGTAAGTCTGATAGATAGGGAAGATATAAGGGTTTTTGAGAAAAAAACATAAAAAGACAGACAAGACAGACAAGGGTGGGTAATCGCACAATAGGTAGGGTTCACAAAGGGAAAGGAGGACAGATAAACTGATGGTAGACAACTGGTGATAGTGGAGGATGTTGAACAACTTAGAGTGGGTGAGTATGAAACAATAGGGTGGATATTGGGAGATGGAGGGACATGGGATCCTGGCACTACCAAACAGGCCTGGACACCTTTAATAAGAGCCATGCCCATGGGTGTCTGGGAGGCAGGGCCTCAATGTTGGGGAGGGGTGTCTCTGAAGGCTTCATGTGAAGAACCTGCCAGATCAGTTAATTTCAGCAAGTCTTGCGCCCACTACAGGAGGTGAAAGTATAGTCCTCAACATCTCTCCCATCCCCTCTCTACAGCAGACTCCACTGCAACCTGCAGCTAGGTCTGCTCATACTGGTGGCTGTGATGACCTGGGAAAAACAAATTACACAATACTTCATCATGAATACATAGACTGAAATACCAACAATCCATTCACAAGAAGAGGTGAGAATCAATTCGGAAGGCAATTATCCTCAGTTTGTTACTAAGCCTGCATCTTCATGAATGGCTACTGTCTTGTCACACAAGCCTTACTTTACACCCCAACGTACTTTTCCAGCCCCTCCCCAGCTAGTATGCCTCACCCTTGTGTCTATTTTCAATGACCATTGTACAAATGATGATGACTGTGACCATATCATCTATACAGTTCTGTATGGTGTGTGGAGGAATGTCTGATACACATTCTGAGTTGACCATGTACTACACTGCATAGTCCCACCAAGTTTTAGATTTGTGGCTTCACAGTACCATTTAGCAATTGTCAAGGTTCAGTGGTGGATTAGATGCCACTGCTTCACCTCTGCTGCCTGTACAGTGCATAAGACTGTCTAAAGGGGTGCTGTGCTGCTGTCGTCAGATGGCTATCTTTGCTATCCTCACTGGCACAAGGGTCAGCTGACACATGTAGGAGGAAGATACACAATTAGCGAGGTGTTTCTCTGCTGCTGGTTGTGGCATTATTGCACCAAACTGACACAAAATTATACAGTGCAGAATACAGCAAGCAGTAAACATACTGCATGCAGTAGCAGGTTTATACTGAAACCCCCTCAGAATCAACTAGGCAGAGAACATGGACTTTAAGCAGGCTGAATACTCATTTATTGACTATTCATGTCCTGCTCAGGGAATTGTTGTAGCACTTATTTGCAACTCCCTGTGGAATATGAACTGGAGTCATTAACCAAGGTTTATGTGGGTAGCATGCATAACCTGAAAAACATAATGTGGAGAAGGCACATGAAGACAGGGTGGTTAATCATTACACATTACTCACCATATATAAAAAAATGCTATGGGGTAATTGATGATTTAGGGTGCACTTACCTACTAGGAGTCCATATAGTATCCTACCATGCAGGAAATGGTGGTACAGTGAACTTGTGCTCCAAATATGGAATTCATGGAACCTGTCAGGTTGATGTACCAATATGTTGGTAATACTGCCACATGCATTACATTTTGCCTGCTAAGTGATGAAATGTTACCCCTTTCTGTTAAGCTACCATAGAAAGCAAGACTGATGGCTCAGTCCTGTGGTGACTATGGGAAATAAATATGCTCATCCACATGGGCTAGATTAACATAGAGGTAGTTCTGTAGTATTCTTGAGACTGAAGCCTTTCAGATACCCATAGTTTCCCCAGTCTGTCTCTGAAAGGCACCTATGGCAAATATAGTGAGGACTAAACATACCTTGGTATCCAAAGGAATAAAGAAGCCATGAATTCCCCCAGTTCCACTTTGTGGGATATACAAGTTCAATGAAGTCCTGATAATAAGAAAGCCATTCAGTCCCCCAGTTTTACTTTGTGGGACATACAAGTTCAACAAAGTCCTCAAAAAGTGGCCAAGAACTCCTGCTCCTAAAAACTGTAATGCTTTGCCTTTTGGCAGTAATTCCTCCACCTTTAGCACTGAGTATAACTCTGCATACCAGTTTGTGGTACCATGGTTGCAAGAATCTCAAAATGCTAAACAATGAAACTTGCAACCAGGGCAGGCATTTTTGCCAACTGCAAAGTGATTTGAAATGATGATGCTTGACTTTTATAACTTATGTGTGCAACATGTACTTGCATAGCAATATGCAACTCTGAATTATAAAATGCAGAAAAGATGCCCCGTTAGCATACCATTTGTTTAGCATTTACAAACATCTTCTCATTTAAATCTCATTATGAGCTCATTTGCATACAATTGTTCTGTAACTTTTCCAGGATTGCATATATGTGCAGCATACTTCTATGAATCGCACTTTGTGTGTGGCTGCCATAGTCGGCCTTAGGCATAGGCCAACTAGGCAGCCACCTAGGGTGCCACTATAGCAAGAGACCTCTCCAAGTCTTTATTTGCTTATTTTTTGTAATAAAGAAATGGTTTCTTTAAAATGTTTGAATGTATACAGGAAAAACTGAAGAGTAAGACAAACTGTGAGAAAAAGGAAACAAAAGTAATCTGGGTGATGTAGGTAGACCAGGATGAGGGCACTGGGTGGTGTATGTTTGGGGGGAGGCACTGTGGAACCCTTTTGCCTAGGGCACCAGTTGACCAAAGGCTGGACCTGGTGGCACATTATGAGCATTACTCACTGTGTTACAGTTCCGGGTTCTGTTCTTCTTCCTGGCCTTTGGGAATATGAAGTGCCCACACTAGTATTAAATGAGCATCTTATAAATCCCTACAGTGAAGGGCAATAATTTTACTTCATCTGAGATATCATTATTCTGTTGGAGACAACAGTGAGATAGGAATAATTTCATTCCATTGGGTACAAACTCTTCATGCTGATGTACTTACGTATCCTCCCCTTACCTTTTTTAAATAAAGAAAACGATATACGAATATCTAGCATATGATATTGTGTCACTGAAACTATTCTACATTCATATACGCTAGCAAAATTACAGATGTGTGTGTGTGTGTGTGTGTGTGTGTGTGTGTGTGTGTGTGTGTGTGTGTGTGTGTGTGTGTGTGTGCATACACACACACATTATATATATATATATATATATATATATATATATATATATATATATATATATAATTACACATTTTGTGTGTGCATATATCTATTTATTAACAATGGCTGTAGTCTAAAATAACTTCACCTCAGGCTTGTCAGTACAAGCACCACAAAACACTGTATAATGAAAACATTGCAGCAAATTTCAAATGATCTATGCAGACAGGCTGAAAAATCTTGATGAGAGATGATGTGATTCTAACACCAGTGAATTTGCTCTCTACATACATTCTGAAGCTGCAGCCTTTAAGAGCAAATTGTTTTCCTTGTTTCTGTGCTGATGATTCATACAATTAGTAATACAGGATTTAAAATGTGATCTGTTGACATTTTCTCAGGTATGCTATTTTAGATATGCTCTCGAAAACTGTTTGGGAGTATAGTTATGCTAATTGTAGCTGTCATACCATTAAATAGGGTACATAAGTTAAAAGCTGCATTTCCAGGTTTTGAAACCAGTTAGAAGCACATCTCAGTGTGATACAATTGCATTAAAAAAACTTTGTGCACTTAGATATATTTAGCAGCAGATTCTGAAAAGCCAATGACTCATATAACTCTGTAGTTACAGTATAATCTTTTGTCAAGGGGAGGGTGGAAATTACATTCTATTTGGCAGTTGCTTTATCTGAAGTCCAACCTTCACTGAAGCTAATAAATTAACCTTTTGCTAGTGACTCTCAGAATTCTATATAAAAAGTCTAAAATATAACAAAATGAGTGTAGCAGTTGCTTATGAAAAGGAGCCAGATGTTGTAAGGTGGCTGTGTGTTTACAGATCCATTTGGGCAATATATCAAACCCTTGCTGAATTAAGATCTGTCAGTCACACAATGAGATGAGCAGCTCAGATAATGTATGTGCTTAACTACTAGATGTTTGATGCCCATGGGATCCTTAGAACTAATAAATTAAGTGCATTGACAGCCTTATGTAAAAGCAATACTTGGGTGTCAAGGAAGAAAGAATAACATTTATAAAAGAAACTGTATTACGTAGCTAAGGAAAAATACAGCGTAATAAAAAATACATAAAATGAGACGTTTTCAGCCTCATTACACTTACAATTGCCAAAGAAGGGACTCTAGCACAATTAAACTGTTACACAGTTCATTATTTAATCTTCCTTTTAGGGTTAATTCTGTTAATGCAGAATTTATGAATCAATGCAGGTAGAAAATCTAATATAAATAGAAGGTATGAGTTAATGCTCTTTGAGCTACATTCTTCAAGAAATTAAATGCTAAATAATTGTCCTAAACATTCATTACAGAAAATATATTGCATAGATGAGAATCACTGTCAGTAATATTCATGTGATGGAGCTTAGATAATTTTGGACCACAATGTGCATAGGCTGCTGGAGTTAAATTATATAGTTAAAAGTCCATTTGCAGAGAGGTGGATAGTTCAAGCTTCAGTATGGGTTTGAGCATTGGAGCTTGGACAGCAAGGCTTAATTCTTTCATTTCTTGACCAAATGTGCACACTAGACAAAAAATGTTTTTATGAATGGCTGAGACAGATGAAAAATAAAATTATACACAGCATAAGCCAACAAAAACAGGAGATACAGGCAAACTTTGAAAATAAAATCTAGCTCAGACTATTGTACTGTAAAGGGACATTAAACTAAGTAAGCATAACCTTAAATGACATCCATTTTCTAAACCACTGGCATTGGTAGCAGAAAGCTGAGCAAGAATATTTGACTTTCCTATTCACAGTCTCCATCTCACTTTTGGGATATCCATTCATTCTAAGCCCTACACTATCTCCTAGGTCTGTCCTGCGCTCTTACCTCTGTGGGCTCTGCCTGGTAACTTTCCTGTGGGAGGTGCCTGTACAGCATTCTTATAAGGTATCCAAGTCACCTCTGTTGACACCTGTCGACTGGAGAGCCAGTGACTATATTCTGAGACTCTCTTTGATTGCCTGGCTCCTCATCCAGTCCTCATCCTATCACAGAGAGTGAGCATAGCTCCCTGTGAAGGAGCCTCCTTTCTGCCTCTTGTATGCCCTTTTAGTTACTATCCAAAACTGAAGACCATAGGTGAGGACATGGGCACAGATGGATTGAACAAACAAGAGCTTTGCTCATTGGATCAATTCTCACTTCTCCAGCACATTCTAGCACAGTGTTACTTGCAGTACATTTGCCACTGCACACATCCATTGGACAATCACCTGATCCCCTCTACCTGTACTAATGAAAGAACTCCAAGATACTTAAACGCCTCCACCTAGTGTATCTATTCCTCCCATCGCCCTTAGAGAATAATTCACTCATTTCCAAGAGAGAGTCATAATGATCTCAGACAATGTGAGGCATCTTAAGCCAGTAAATGCTGGAACAACAACAGGAACACTGCAGGAAAATCTTTTATTTATCCATTCCTATTTATGGACACGGTTCAGAAATTAATCCAGCAATCTTCAACATTGATATCTGGTTTTGTTGTGGCAGTTTCAGTTCATGTTAGCTTGTAGATGTACTCCTAAGGACCTCTTGCAATTGAAGTGAATGCCAACATATTCAGAAGTCACAAAAATGAAGACAGCTCTGCATCAGTGGTTAGTGGGGAAAAGCAAAAACTCTTGAGAAATCAGGGTGTGGAATTAAGAAGACCTCAGCAGATGATGGAAGAGCAGGTGTCAGTGGTTACATCTGTATGAAAACAGGGACAGTTCATAAAGTCTTATCCATAAAATAAGGAAGTCACAGGGGAGGCAGCCACATAAAGACAGAAAATAATGTGTGACGTGTCTTATGTGAAGAGAACCATCAGAAGAGCACTGTGGTAAAAGCTGCAGTCACAATTTGTGGGCAGCAATTCATCTGCTGATGTTACCTTTCACAGCTAAATATAGACATAAGTAAAGAAAGAAAACAAACACGTAGCTAGAAACAAACATGTCACCATGATGGCAGAATAGAGTTGTTTTAATATTTTATATATTAAATAGACAGTGAAGTGAAACTTAATGAGCATTTGTGTGAATATGTGTGTGTAATTGCTTGTGTGTGTGTGTGTGTGTGTGTGTGTGTGTGTGTGTGTGTGTGTGTGTGTGTGTGTGTGTGTGTGTGTGTGTGTGTGTGTGTGTGTCTGTATTAAATACTGTTACCAAAAGGAGTATGTGTAGACACTGCATTATGGCGCCCCAGCTACAAACCAAACTGTGGTACCAGGCACTGTGAGGCAGCAGTGTTAAATACTGTTACCACAAGGAGTATGTGCAGACACTGCATTAAGGCATTGCATTATGGCACCCCAGCTACAAACCACGCTGTGAAACCATGCACTGAAGCAGCAGTGTTAAGTACTGTTACCACAAGGAGTATGTACAGACACTACATTATAGCACCCCAGCTACAAACCACACTGTGGAACCACACACTGCGAGGCAGCAGTGTTAAATACTGTTACCATAAGGAGTATGTACAGACACTGCATTATGGTACCCCAGCTGCAAACCATGCTGTGGAACCATGCACTGTGAGGCAGCAGTGTTAAATACTGTTGCCACAAGGAGAATGTGCATACACTGCATTATGGTTCCCCAGCTACAAACCATGCTGTGAAACCACGCACTATGAGGCAGTAGTGTTACATACTGTTACCACTGTGCTGCTGTCATATCATTTCCAAGCTTGCTTAATTTTTTTGAATGAAAGAAGGGATAATGTCTGCACCACAAATAATATTTTATTGAGAAAACTTGTTTCCAGTATACTGTTTGTGCTTAAGAGGAAGTAATATAAAAATTTATTTTTGAATATCTCTGGTGTGGTATGTTAGTACTTATTAATTAATTTTATTGCCAGTAGCTCCATCAAGATGAATCTGAAAGCCCAGGTTAGTTACAGTTCACTCATGTCTTAATGCTGGAATATTTTGGAATGACTGTGCTGACAATGCTAATGAACACTGTTTAGATTTAGGTATGTTTATCTATAAACCTGATTGTTGTGTCTTTCGGCTTTTCCCGGTTAGGGGTCACCACAGCGGAACTCTGGTCCACTAATGATTGGCAGTTGATTTTTACATGCTGAGTTGCCAGCCCTAAAGCACAACCTTCAATGAAGGCACGCTCAGTCATGCATGTCTCCACGCAGAAGACGCTCTAGCTGAGAGTCGAACCGGTCAGCGTCTTACTGTGAGGCGACAATGCTACCGCAGCACCACCACCGCGGATCTTATCTATAAACCTGATAATGTATTAAGATATTTCAGTATATCTTATACTAATTGTTACTGAATAATAATATTTGTGCTCACAAATATGTTTTCACTTATAAATGACAAGGCCTTGTGCACCTCTATTTATTTGCATTGTATCTATTTAAAGTGCAAAATGTCTACACTAATGCTGCAAACATTAAAGGGATTGTGGATACTATTGATTTTTTGCATCTCTGTATTTGAGGAGAGAACATTTTCAGTCTAAACACACACATTTTGGGGGCACTGCAAATGTTCTGCAAGAAAATTGATGGAAAGTGGATGTGCTAGAAAATTTCATTTAAATATGCCCACTCAACTGAAGCAAATGCTTTGTTTTCATTTATTATAGACACTGTAAGAGGTGATATCAACAATAAAATGATCCTTCTTCATATAATATTGTGGTTGTCATTTTATATAGATCCACATATATCATAATATTCATTAAATGTGATAGAAACCAATTTAGCCAATTTGTTACTATGGTTATGAAGATCTTAAAATCTACTCTAAAAATGTTATGGGCTCTACAAAAAAAAGAAAGTCAGATTTATCTAAAGCTTTTGAATTACTGCAGTTAGAGTCCTTTTCTGACCTGATGGGGGTTGTCACCCACAAAAAAATATATATATTACAACCTATAATTAGATTATTTTTGGTTTCCTGTGAAAACTTTTCTAAATTTAACCAGGAAGCATAACTATCCCTGGCAGTAGGTTGGATTTAAGTGCACCAATTACGTAATAATTCCAGATGTAATGGGTGGTGGAGTGATAGCTTTGTTGCCTCATAGCAAGAGGTTCTCCAGTTCTATTCCCAGCTGGGGTGCCTTCTGTGTGGAGTCTGCACATCCTCCCTGTGTTTGTGTGGGTTTCCTCCGGGTGTTCCTGTTTCCTCCCACATTACAAAGACATGCTTCTGGAGCATTTCTCCCCGGGCCTCTACAGAAAATCAGCTTTGTTGCAAGTCGGACTTTCCTGGTAAACAAATTTTAAATAAATAAAATAAATGTAGTTGCACATCTGACCAGCATTTATACATCTCTGGAGACACTGGATTCCAGTGCAAAGAAGGGATTTATAAATGTTAAATACACTCATTTTCAAAATGATCATATTGTGCTATTCAAGAAGAAGGCCTTTGACTTCTTAGACTCTGCTTATGTTCTCAGAGGAACTCAAGAAGAAGGCCTTTAACTTCTAAGATCCTACTTTCTCTATTAGAGGGACTCAAGAAGAAGGCCTTTGACTTCTAAGACCCTAATTTCTCTATCAGGCAGACACAAGAAGAAGGCCTTTGACTTCTAAGACTCTACTTATGTTCTCAGAGGAAGTTAAAAAGAAGGCGTTTGACTTCTAAGAGCCTACTTTCTCTATCAGAGGGACTCAAGAAGAAGGTCATTTAACTTATAAAACCCAGATTTGGCACTTGCATTGGAGCATTAGCAAAACTGGGCCCTTCTTCATGGAATCACCTGGCTCCTGATATAAGGGCAGAAAACTGTCTAGAAGAATTCAAAGTAAATCTGATACAACCAAATGAAGCTTCCTGTAACAGTTTCAGGGATGCTGGCTAATTGTCCTCAATCCATAAACTCCACCTTGGTGACTTTAATTACCTAGACTTTCTTTTGTAAGGCAAAGACTATTGAACATATTGTAAACAATTTCATCCACTTGTAAATATTGTAATTGGACTGTGATCAGAACTACCTTTGAGGTATTAACTGAATATTACTTTGCCTCAGAGCTTATCAACTTCTTCTCAATAAACACTACCTATGGGTTGTCCAGTTCGTTACCTTACTTCTGTATAACTAAATGTACACCTTCTTTAAACTGAACTTACATCCTCATTGTATTATTCTAAGCTGTTTAATTGTCATAAGATGCTGTATTAATAAAAGCTTTGCTCAAATGTTACTGTTATTTTATGTTTTCTTTGATTCTCTGAAGCCTAGTTAGTGGCTGAAAAGGATCTCCAGACCAGCCAACTTATCTGGTTAACAAATTGCAACAAATAAATACAGTAAATACATAAATAAATAAATTTATCCTGATTAGTTTCACTTAGAAATATTACCAGAGAGAAAGTTAATGATGGAATTTTGAGATGCAGTGTTGAGTGCAAAGGTGAGTGTTATAGATTGTTAGAGTCTTATAAATACCAATGTTTGCCATTCAGCTCCACAGAACAATAAAAGAAGAAATCTTTAGATCTGCTTGTTAATTGTTTTAACAAAGGTGTTGTAACCAAGCAACAATATCAACAGTTACAGCTCAAGGATCCTAGAATCCCTCTCTTTTACACACTCCCCAAAGTACATAAACTTATAAAATTCCTGCTTTCAGACATGTTGCTTTTTTCTGTGCATGTTTTCTTAGGGTTTAGAGCAAACTGCGGTGGTGGTGCTGCGGTAGCATTGTCGCCTCACAGTAAGATGTTGTCCTGTTCGATTTTCAGCTAGAGTGTCTTCTGTGTGGAGACATGCGTGAATGAGCATACCTTTCTTGAAGGTTGTGCGTCAGGGCTGGCAACTCGGCACGTAAAAATCTACTGCCAATCATTAGCGGACCGGAGTTCCGCTGTGGTGACCCCTAACTGGGAAAAGCCGAAAGACTCAACAACTTGATTATGTCATGCATCCTTTTGACTAGCTAACCACTAGTGTAATAAGGCATTCTACCTGGAAAAAGTGCAACAGCCTACCGCGCAAGATGAAGGCGTTAAAGGCAGTGGTATGTCTATGTTCATTAAACAAAAACTCACCTCCTGACAAATTAGAAAAAGATAATGAACCTGAGCCCTGCACATCTAACTAACCATTAACAAACCCCCTCATCACATTGTAGCTTACTACAATACCCCTGCTATTTCTCTCTGGAACCATTCCTCCTGACTAGAATGGAGTCGCTATGCATTCAGCCACATCCCCTGACATGTATGCCCAAAGATTTCTTGACTTCATAAATACAAACTTGCTGGACGAGTTAGTCTGTGTCCCGACTAGGGGTAACAAAATCCTGGATTTGGTTCTTGCCAGTACTGGACAGCTCTATTTTCTACCACTTGTAACTTCCTCCCCAGTCAAATTGGCCCATTGGTCAGTCACATTCACCATAAAACTGAAGCAGGAAGCATCCCCAATAACTCTGCATTCAGAGATTATAGTATAGCTAATCTACTAAAGCTTAGTGATAACCTCACTAAATTCAACATCCCCTTCCAGCATGAAGACCATCTGCGTATGCAGAATGCTTTACCACCAAATTCTTTCACATGTAAATAGTTGCATAGATGCATCTACCTTCCACATTTAAAAGAAACCTCTGTGGTAGAACCCAAATATAAACAAACTCTACAATAAAAAAAAACTTGTTGCACATAAAAATAAATGTAACTCTTTAAAAAGCTCTTGATAAACTTAACTGTGAACTCTGGTTCCTGATCAAAACAACCAAAGCCAAGTATGAGGCAAAATAGCCATCCAGACAAAAGTCAACCACAAAGCCTTCTTTAAATATGTTAGAAATCTCTAAAACAATGCCCAGCACTCTGCTGATATCACATACTCATACCCAGGGGACATAACTAATCTACTAGCAGATAAGTTTAGTTCTAACTTCACCTCCCACCACATTCCCAGATCACATATTGGCATTCACCCCTTCAAATTTCCCATGAACAAGTCATCAAAGCACTTTATGGGACAGGATACCATACAAGCATGCCTCTGGCCATCCTGAAACAAGTCCTGTTAAACCCTCTACATATGTTATTCAATATATCAGCCTCTAAACAGGGTTTGTGCCAGAAGAATGTAGGCCAGCAGCCATCATCTCAATGCACAAAGGTGGGGTGCTAACAAAACCATTACATTATAGACAAATTAATATGACTAGCCTCATATAGGCAACCTATAGACTCTTGACCCTAGCCAGTTTAGTTTTGTCTTGGAAAGATCATGTCTGCTTAACAAGGTTGACTTCTTCAATAAGGTTCCTGAAGCAATGGATAAGGGAAAAATGGTACAAGCTGCATATAAAGGCTTTGCAAAAGGGTTTGATACCATCCCACACTCAGATATAGTTAATAAACTCACCCATATAAATGTAAATCCCTATGTATTCATTGGATAGCAAACTGGCTCACTAGCACAAGCTGGAAAATTTGGGAGATTGGTTCTACCTCCTCCAAAAGATATGTCAGTAGTAGTGTACCCTAGGGTTAAGCCCTTGGGTGGGCTACTCTTCTTTGGCATGTGCTTTCTGGATGTCAAAGCTAATGTTAAGGGTTTATGGCTGGCCAAGTTTGCAAATGACTGTAAACTTGGTGACATCATAAATTCTGTAGAGGATACCAATATTCTTGAAGAGGTCCTTTCCTAAACAAATAGCTGGTGTCAAAAACATAGCTTAAAATTAAATACCAAAAAATGTGTAATATTATCCTTTGCAAGCTTGATGTGTCCTGTGACTGTCACATCGACAACACACTCCTGAAAATTGATTTCCATGGTTAGGGACATGGAAACCTATGTAGATGATGATATGCTTCAATCATTGTGTATATACTATTGTAAGAAAGTCCTTTTTCACTACGCATCTTATTAGTAAGGGTTTGGTATCCAGGTCCAAGAATGTGATTATTCCATTGTATTCAAGACTTATGTACCTGCTCAAATGCTTGACACAGCATGAATAAACAGAATGCTTTCTCACCAAGAAAATCAAGGTGCTAGACCATACAAGCTACATTGACCATTTCACTGCCCTGTACCTCTTCTTGGTATCTTACAGGTTACAGAATGGCAAACTCTGCTTCACTTACCCAGTGTAAACTGGCCCCATCCTTTCAGAACTACTGCATATCCACAATCCCAAGAGAACATATTGGAGGGGCAGATATTTTTCACAGAGAATACCACTTCTCTGGAATCATATTCCTCTCCACATAAAGCAAATTATAGCTCTTATTCTGTTTAAGTGTAATCTAGAGGAATGGACAGGAAACTGGAAGTTCAGCCCCTGTCACTTATGGATGGGGTAACATTTAAGTGTCTGCCCATATCCAGGTTATTTATACCTAACATACAAGGGCTCTGAGTTGTTTGTATTGAAGGGATGAAAAACAACGTATTGGGAATGCATGGCTGGGCTTCTGATGATTCTCAGAGCTTAATAGCCTAGTAAGTACCTATGAAATTTTGGTTTCCATTGGATGCAGGAACTCTTTATAGTGGTGACTCACATGATGATGGGAAGACTGCTATTGGAAATTTTCTTTCTGATTGGCCTCACAAAACAATTGTTTTTATTGGAATTCTGTTTATTCTATAATTGTTTATTTGTCGATGGAGCATTTTACTTCAGTAAGAGGAAATAGCCATAGCGAATCTTTTGCCTCCACTTAAGCAAATGAGTTATTTAGAACAACAGTAATATATTTTCTTCATACTTTATACAGCATATTTTATTTTTGTGTGCTTATTATTCAAGGCCCAGTAAGACTTATGTTGATTTCCTTCTGCATTTAAATGTAAATGTGTTTAAAATAAGATTCTCTGTTTTTTTTTTTCTTTCAAAAGTACCTTATTTAGATATTCTAAGTAATAGATGACTTTGGAATTCAGACAAATATCTAAAAAACTCATCAGTGAAGTGAATAGTTAACGCTGAGATTTTTACAGCAGGTTATCCTAGAAATGATGCATGCCAAGCAAAACTAAAGTTTAAAAGTTTGTCTCATAGCAAATAAGTATATTCCCCTTATGAAATGTGTCCTGAATTTAAAGAGAAGGCAGTCCCTATTATACCCATGTTGCTCATAATATGTTGGGAAGTTTTGAAACAGATAAGTAAGTCTTAGCATTAGATGACACATGAGAGTTCTGTCGTCTTCCTTTCCAAAAACATGCTTTTCTACAGGTGTCAGTTTAGCTAATGGATTTCATTTCAACTGCTTTTTCCTCAGTGTTCTTAAACCTCAAAGTATGGAAGTACCAGGCACACATTAATGTGATCAAAATTGACCTTACACACTAATTTCCAATGAAATGCATTACAAAATTGATAATCAGTTTTCTATAAGGCAATGCATTAATTATCTTTCTAAATGTTGCACTCTATGCTTGCTCTTGAAAACAATTTTACATGGATAAGACAGAACAACAATGCTTAGAAGAGAGGAACATATTTGGGATGGTAGTAACCATACCCATGTCAACAATGTTGCCCAAACACTGAATATTTAAAATATTTTGTTTTGGGAACTGTTAAGTTTTCTTATTAATTTTCCCACCAGAAATACCACACCACAAAAAAAAAAAAAAAAAAAAAAAAAGAAATTCTGAACAGATTTGAAGATATTTACATTTTGAACATTCTGAGCAGATTCAAAGATATTTACATTTTGAAGTTTGATACTGTGGCATCTGCTTGTTTAAGACTTTACAGGGCAGACGTTTATAGGATCATAGGAAGTTACTAGGCTAATATCCCTAGGGCCAATTCACTCGGTAAGAGCGATGTTCCTGCTAACTACCACATCAGTAGCAACACCCAAAGTATGCTTTCAGTGGTGTGAGACCTCGTCACACAGGTTGACAGCAATCTTACCTTTGATCACCATGTCTCCACAGTGGTGAGAAGGGCATTCTATATTGTACATCTCATAAGTAAGGGTATTGCCTCCAGAACAAAAGTAGTTATAACCTCCCTGTACTCTTCCCTCATCAGATCAATAATTGAGTACAACACACCTTTCGGTATGTACCTTTCCAAGCATCTGCAGCAATTGGAGAAACCACACACAAAGATTCCTCACAAGGAAAATTCAAAGTCTTCAGCATCTGTCCTTGGTGGATCATCTAAAATCACTGTCACATTATTCTGTTTCATACAGACTACTCAAAAGGAATCTCTGCCTTGCATATAAGGCACTCATGGATGCTGCTTTATTGGAAACAGTGCCTATCTGCAAATCAAATGGTACACAGTTTACTCACTCTAAAGACCTTAATCTGGCATGTGACATTAATAAAACCTGTTGGAGGGACCGATTTGTCTCCCAGAGGTCACCACACCTTTGGATCAGACTCCTACTTCATGTTAAACAGGGCACCTCATGGGCACTCTTCAAACACAATTTGGACTATTGGATGGTTAACCGTAAATTCACACAGGGTTTCCACCTGTGTCCCTCATGGACACAGGCATTAGGTGCGGATTGCTATTGTCTATGTAAGGTGTGCTTTTCTGACACTTGCTAACCCTCAGAAAAGAACCCAAGGTGTTAGGTTGCTACTTTTTTGTAAGTAATTTGTATTTCCTGGAATTCTCTACTCTGTCTTTTATCATGATTCAATTTTGGTTTGTTTATTATTCCTTTATTTGTAAACTGATAATGCTGCCTATGCTAATACTGGAAATGTGACAAGATTTTTATCAGCCAAATATCAACATTTGGTAGGCAAGAATTAAGATTCTGGGCTTAATTCTTACATATTCATGTCATTTGAGTTTTACAGTGATCTTAATTTAAACTTTTAGTTAATTATCTGTAAGCTTGGGGAATCATAGAGAAACATTGTAGCTCAAGCCTTTTTAATGCTATTTTAGACTTCCTATCAATTAATGTTTGAATCTTAATCCTACAACATTGCCTCCCAATGGATTTATAAGATTTATAACTGGAGCCATCAGCAAAAATCATTCCAGGAAAGCTGTTAAGTCAATACCTCCCATTGTTGGCTTTCAACAGAATTACAAAAACAAAAAAATAATAGAATAATAAGAATAATTTTGCAGGGAGGAATCCCTGTGTGCCGCACATTGCACCTGTGTCATCATAAGTTTGGATTGCATAATAAAGTGAGATCACAAAACCCTGGGGGTGCGGATAAACTTCCTTATGCTCACTGATGTGTGATCTCTCTGAAGTAACTGCAGAGTCTTAAAATAAACTTAGGTACTGTTTAAAAAGTCAGCTATTCTAAGCCTGCTCATACATCATAAGATATTCCCCACAAATCTAACATTTTGTAAGACTTGGTATTTGTAGGTAGTCCTGAGGTAAAACTCATCAGGCCAAGTTTTCTTTTGGAAATTAGCTGAGGATCTAAACATCACATGTCGAAAGTCCTTTTACATATTTAACACTGAACCACAACATATTCCATTTAGCCATTTTTAAATTAAGTTTACTTAACTTTATATTGTATTTTATTTTTGCATTGCCTGTTAAATGAGATTACAGTTTTAGATTTGTTTTTCAATGTAGTTTTTTTAAGGATTATTTATTCTCTGGTAATTTTCTGTTGTTTTATTTTATATTAATTTTTTTGATTGGCTGTGGCATAGTTATAGGAAAAGATGAAATGTTTTGGTTGTTTTAGATTTTTATCTTCAGTTTGAGTTTTGTAGCCAGCAATAAAAGGGTATGGGCAGAATTTAGAATCTCTGTTTTATTTAAATAGGTAGGTTATAGTTTTTTATTCTTTTCGTGAAAGGCTGGTTATTTTTATTATACTCTTTGCATTTGGACTTGGTATGTATAGGTATTACAAAGTGTGGTGCAGTAAATTGGGAAGTTTAAAGTTTGGATCAAAGAATTGTAATATGTATTAGGAGCCATAGCTACATTTTGGCGGCTGTGGGAGTGGGATGATATTTGTGGTGGGATTAAGAACTTTTAAATGTGGGGAATTTTATTTTATTTTTGTTTATCGCATTCATCTATGCCACTGGGTTCAGTCACTGAAAGTAAATGATGAGTATGAATGCGTATTTTAAATGTATTGTTATTCTGTATTTAAAATCTTATTTTCTTTTTTAGAAGTTTCTGTTTTAGCGTGACTTGTGTATCATGGCTTGGGTGGGCAGAGCTTTACTTTAAAGTAGGAGATTTTTTTTACATTTTCAGTTATTTTCATTTTTATGTGATTTTAGTGGGAAGAATCACTTCTTTCATGTCTTGTTTTGGATGCTTCACATTTCAGGATTATTCCAGATGTCATTTTATGTGAGATTCCACAGAGACTAGGTATTTTCAACATTTACTCTATTAGTTTATACATATATATGGCTTTCTATTACTTTTATGATCAGGAAAAGTGTTTAGATAGGTGAAAGTGCTATGCTTTTGCCTTCTGTTAGGAATGTAGTGTAGGGACTTCAAAGTGATGAGAAGAAAGGGCAGTTTTCTTGGGCATAAACTCTTGGGGAGTATTTGGCATAGTAGAAGAGGTGCTGATCACACCCTACAAGTTATTGTTGATAATCATTTAAGTAGCTCCAATTATATAAAAGACTGGTTGTTGTGTGTGATCGCACTCGCATGCATATATATGTAAGACTATGACAGCAATTGTAACAAGAAAATATTTTTCCTAGAGCTAGAAAACATTATTTTGCTCCTCATCTTCCTCACAGCCCTCTTCCTCATCTCCCTAAAGACAGACAGATGCTAATTAGGGGATTGCTATGGTTGCCTCTTGTTCTAGTTACATCTCTGAGTGGTTTGTATAGCTAGTGTGAACTAGGTTTGGCCAGTCACCATGTATACAGGGGTCTATATTATAACCGCAAAAGCCCTTTTCAGCGAATACTTAAATGTCGTCACATAATGCGTGAACCGTGAATACACCGAATGCCCTAAACCACGAAATTCAAAATCTCAAATCGTCATAGTTGGCCCTTCTGCGGTATAGCTCCGTAAGGTAAGTGTGCGATAGTTACAGACCTTAGGGTTAGGGTGCGGGTTAAGGTAAGTGCATAGATAGTAATGTATGTAAGGTTTAGTGTAGGGTTAGAAGTAGGGTTTTGTTAAGTGTATGTGTGTGGATTATTTATTTTGTTTGGATATAGCTCATTAAGGTAAGTGTGCGATAATTACGGACCTTAGGGTTAGGGTGCGGGTTAAGGTAAGTGCATACATGGTAGTATATGCAAGCTTTACTTTAGGGTTAGAAGTAGGGTTTTGGTTAGTGTATGTATGTGTTTTTTTAATTTTGTTTGGGTGGGTAGTATGTAGCGGGTGGTGGGATTGGCCAGTTATGACGATTCGAGAGTTTGAATTTCATGGTTTAGGGGCATTCAATGTATTTGCGGTTCACGCAATATGTGTCAGTGTTTACGTATTCGCTGAAAAGGGCTTTTGCGGTTATGATATAGACCTGTATACAGAAAAGTGATAGTTTAGTGATGCTTCAGGTAATGTGGGGATATTTTAGTGATAGGCAGGGTGTCTCCATCCAATGGCGTCAAACTCAGATGACTGAGGGCTGGTTAAAAATGAGTCCAGTGAGCCAGGGCCCAAGCAAATGGTGAAAAAAGAAAAGAAAACAAAAGAAAGTCATATAGAAACACATTTTCAGCAAACAGCATAACAGTCACATTCACACACTCACAAACATACACACGTACAAGTACACTGATTTTATACTGGCCTTTAAAGGTCAACTAAATTTAATGTCCTTGCATTCCCACATGGCCTAACTCTGTACTCACACATATGGCCACTTTTTCAGCTATGCTCATTCCATTCACACACACTGTCTTTTTCCTCATCTCCCCAAAGACAGCCAGTTTATGATTATGCAAACCTCTGATGTTTGACTGTGATCAAAATGAAAGTGATAAAGGCCAGAGTAATGTATTTCAAATAGTTGTTTTCACATGCATGCGCTGGCCTCTCTGACAAGTCATGTTTAAAACTGAGCAAGTAATTTACCCTTTGCTTTTATAAAGGTCCTATCTCCCATTTTCTGTCTCTCTCACACACACACACACACACACACACACACACACACACACACACACACACACACACACACACACACACACACACACACGTAATCGTATTCTAGAATTTTTCATTTATCAATTCCTGGTATGGAGACGTGCAAACCACTTTGCATCTGAAACAAACAGCACTACGAAATACCTCTTCTGGGCAGCTGGTTTCATACTGTTACTTTCTGGAGCTCATAAAATACGAAGAGCAGAAGTGCTTTGCTTTTGCTATTGGCCCATTTTGAACTTTAGGAAGTTTATGTCACATTGGCTCTACAATCAAGAGAGGAGTTATTGGTCTCACACTATTACTTGCTGACTTTTTGGACCTTAAGCAGACCAACAGCAGAAGCACTTTGTTTCTGCCGTTGGTTCATTTTGGTCTTCAGGAAGTCTCTCTTTCTCCCTCTCTCTTTGACTCTGTTTTTCTCTCTCTCACTCACTCATTGACTCCACAGTCAAGCCAATGAGAGCAACAGAGACAGAGAGAGAGAAAGAGATATAGCGAGAGAGAGAGAGAGTACAGCCAATGAGAGATTGAAGTTGCCAGTCTCATTCAGTATATCAGAAGGCTTACTTCTGTTATTGCTCCATTTATGTGCCCATGTAAAAACGTGTTTTCTGCATATTCAGGTGTGTCTCCATTGTGTGGATATTGAGTGCTAGTGAGATGAATGTGTGTGTGTGTGTGTGTGTGTGTGTGTGTGTGTGTGTGTGTGTGTGTGTGTGTGTGTGTGTGTGATTGTGAGTGTACTTGTTTTCCTGCACTCACATTCATCTGGATTCAATGTTTATTTCAATCAGAAGACCTAGTCAATGTGTATGTTTAGTTGACGTGTTATTTTCAACTAAGTGACTCCTCACTTGTGTGATCTCAATATTTGGAACCACATCAGAAGTGAGATTATGATGTAGATGGAATGATGATATTTATATTTATATACCATCTCAATGACCCCCATTGTTGCCTGGACTCTATTGATAAGAATCCTGTCCTCTCTTCAAGACTTCCTCTTCCCTTGGATCCACAGGAGATTATTGGAAGAGATTTTGCCCTTGATTGACAAAAAACATTAGTAATCCAATAAAACAAAGAGACAATGCCAGAATTGTCTAGAAGCAAGATCAGAACAATATAAAGATATCTACCTCCAACAAGGCCAGAACAGTATCTATAGCCAAAAAAATTATCTTAATTTAAGAAAGCAAACTAGAATAGCAACTAGCTGCTAAAGCTGTACATTTAAGATCTAAACAAGTAACCGCTACATGCAACCCAAAACTATTCTGCAAGGAACTAAAGCAGCTAGGCAGTCAAGATCTGAAAACCAGCAGCTCCCCCACTCATATTTATAGACGATGCAGTGGTGCAGTGGTAGTGTTGTCGCCTCACAGGAAGAAGATCTCTGGTTCAGTTCTCTGCTGGAGTGCCTTCTGTGCCGAGTCTGCATGTCCTCCCTGCATTCATGCTCTGGTTTCTTTCCACATTTCAAAGACATGCATCTGGAGTGTTTCTCCCCAGGCATCTGCTGAAAATTAGCTTCATTCCAAGTCGGACTTTCCCGGTCAATAAATAAAATATATCCTATAACCCATCCATCAACTCTAATAAAAAATACCAGTCCTTTTTCACCTCAACCATTAAAGATATTACCAGCTCATTTAGTCGTACACACAACTGCCAGTCCTTCTCCAGTAACAAATCAACCACATATTATACCCATTGGCTGACTATGCTACTATTTTGTATTTCAGTGATATCACCATCAAAGAAACTTAAACCCATCTCAGAATCTTCAAACAATCCTCATAAAAAATCTTACCACTACACCCCTACTTTCCTTGGGATAGCAGTTGATAATATCTCCAAACTGCTTAACTTCATATATAACTTCCAAAAACAGACACCCCAAAGTCCCATAAAGACCTCTGGTCTAGCTCAACTATCTGCCTTCTTGCAAAAACTTTGAAAAATACTTTACCAACAGTTACTGAAACAGAATACATTCATTTGGTTGAAAACTCAAAACACAGAAGAGCTGAAAATGTCAAAATTTGTAGATTTGTACTGCTTCATGATTCTCACTCTCTCCAATTACCTCTTCTACATAAACTAAAGTAGCTTCCAGTTACTGAAAGATCAACCTACTTACCAGGTACCTTGTTATTTAATGCACAAAATGATGGATGCTGTCACTCTTTAAAAAGATTGCTCTCACTCCAAAACTCTCAACAAGATGTCTTCATTAGGACCCCCCTTTAAAACTACTATGGCTGAATAGGCTTCCTCCAAACTATGTCTTGCATTATGGAACAAACTTCCTTCTGAAATAAGGTGTACAGAATCCCTTCAGAACTTCAAAAACACTGAACATTTCCACAATAATGCTGAATGTGAATGCTTTAATGGTAAAGGTTAATACTAAAAGTAAATGCTGCCTAACCTTTAGCCAGCCTTGCAGCTTTTCTCTTAAACATTGTTGTTAAGACAAATGATATTTCATTTCTCACTGAAATTGAATAATTCTTTATGCTGACTTAAAGTGTAATAATCACTGCACTATTATTATAAATATGTCCTCTGCTACTATCATTTTGCTAATATTATCTGTATAGCTACCATTTTACTTTTTTAAATTATTTACTACCTACTTTCTACTCTGCTTGCATTTCTACGACTGGGTTGTGGCTGAAAAAGGACTTTGGACCAGCCAACCTGCCCAGTTATCTAATAATAAATAAATAAAATATCTTGAATTATAGACAGGCTTTAATATAGTATTTTGCCTGTCTGAAATGTTATGCTTCTATTTGGAATTCCTTTGGCAAATTGATCTGAGAGGAGGGATAAGACAACCTGCAATAAAAAAAAATGTCTCTTGCCATAATAATCAAGTTAAAACAATCCGTGACCACCTCAAAACATTGAGAGTGAGACTCACTTCTGGAGCCAGTTCTGTGAGTGGTATTTGCAGAAGGGTATCTGGCAGGTGGACGACTCATGTAGCCCAACAAGACTGTCCAAATTTGGATTCATGGATCTGCCGTCTGGGACCAGCAGGCACTAGGTGAAGGGTGGAGACCGAGAGCTGGGCCAGTTAAGTCAAAGGCAAGAGATGGAGAGATTATGATGGACTAGAGTCTGGCAATAGAAACTGTCTCTTGCAACACTGGAATGTCACTCACTGCTGAAGCAAGAATCAGACCTTGTGCAGGGGTTTTAGTGAACCTGTTAGATTTACCTGGTACTACCTCTGCACATACTGTTGTGATTGGAACCACACTCTTAAAGGGGTGGCGGTGTCTATTTTATTGTAGTGGTGATCCTTAGTAGAGGTTTTGGGAGTGTGGGCAATGCTCACAAGTCCCTGGTTTGGAGTTGTACAGTTTGTGCCAGTAAATAATAGGGTCATGTCTGTATGACTGCATTGAAAAAAGAAAACTCTATATTTAGGCATACACATGTAAAATTATTTGGAATATCTGGATGTCTTAAAGACTGTTGTTATGGTATCTAGTAGAGTATAACCTACTGAGTTTGTAGCCTTGTCTGTGGGTGTGCTGTTTGGTAGGGTGCCACCTACTGAGATTGTAATCCTGCCTATGGGTGTGGTATTTGATAAGGTACCACCTACTGTGTTTGTAGCCCTGCCTGTGGGTGTGGTGTTTAATTGGGTACCACCTACTAACTCTGCAAGCTTGTCAATGTGTGTGGTGCTTGGTAGGGGTACCACTTGTTGAGTTTGTAGTCCTGCCTGTGGGTGTGGTGTTTAGTAGTATACCACTTACTGACTCTGTAGGCATGCCTATGTGTGTGTGGTGTTTAGTATGGTTCCACCTACTGATTTTGCACTTTTATTAGGAGACCTTAATGTTGTAAAAAAAGAAAAAAAATGGGCTAACACACCAAAAATTCAAACTAATAACTAAAGTTATTAGTTTGCATTTTTGGAGTGTTAGCCCATTTTTTCAGTACCATTTCTTTGGTTATTAGATATCTGTAGGCATCAGTGGGAGGAACAGCTTGCCTAATCTGAACCCAAGAGGTGAACTGTTTATAAACATCATTGCTTGTCATGGATTGTCAATAGAAAACACAGGAATGCTTTAACTGTTCTTGGTATCAGACCACCTTTGTCAACCAATCAGTAACTGGCACTGTAGCTGTATTATGCCCATATAGTCTAAAAATTGAGGTTAAGAGAGGCATTGAGTTTTTGTGATCTCCACTTTGTGGTAACCTGGGTCCAATAACAGGAACAGAGGCTAGGAAAACCCATATTACCCAAACATGAGGTGTGGATGCCCTAGGAGCAGCTAACTATCATTTATGTATAGGATTATTTCAACTTTCACCTTCAGAAAAGGAGCCAGGGATGTGAAGTCTGAATGGATCCTGTTCAAAATCACAATAACTGACACAGCAGAAAGGAAGTGTGAATGAAATGTGGTCAGTACCTGCCATAGTGATAACCCTGGGACCTGTTGATAGACATTAATGGTGAGGAAAGCTATCAGAATAAAGAACTGGGCCTTTCAAGCAATGATAGTGATCCTGTAGCTACCGACAGACCAGAACTGTAGCAGTGGATAAAGCTGCCAAAGTGAAGACCTGAATGTGGGGAAAGTTTTGTGAGGCCATGAGAAAATTACATCTCACTGTCTCAAAGAGTTTCTGGTATACTGTCTGCTGGCTTGGGTGGGAAGATGAGACATTGTATAGGCTATTCTTTGCAAGAATGGCAAAACACTGCACCCTAGTGGGTACACTGGCAGATGATCGAATGAATGCTTTGAGGAACTCCTGAATCCAGCAGACATTTCATTCTCTGAGGAGGCAGTACCAGAAGCAGCTGCCATACATCTCAATGGCCATGATTTAGGCATAACACTATGATTTTGGTACTCAGTTTTAGCCTTGGACTTCATAGATTTATGATATTCCTCATAAATCAGACCTGTTTATGGATGCATACTTCATTAAATGCAGAAACTAAGACTATACAAAGATGTGCTACCACTAACTATAGTTGGTGTAGTTTATAGTTAGTGTTGGCAAAAACTATACTAGATATGGTATGTAAAGACTTTGTATTGTGGAAAATAAGAAAATGCTCCTCTTTCTGGCCCTCTACTAAAATTTTAAAGGCCAGTGCTGTCTTTTTAATGCACAGAGGTTGAGATGTATGGCTGATGGAGGGACTGGATCCATTTCTGTAGATGATGTGACTGGCAATTATTTCCAATATAAGAAGGCTACAGTAGTAGAAAAGATCTGACTTGAAATGCCAAAGACCCTGGATGTTGTTGGCGTGTCAAGGTTAACAAACCTTTTCAATGGTGCATGGACTGAAGAGACAGTACCTTTGGACAGTCAGGTTGGGGTACTGGCTCACCTTTTGTTGAAGGTGGACAGGGCTGAGTGCTTCAGTTAGAGGAAGATAATGTTCCTCAACCTCCCTGCTAAAGCCAAGGACAGTGTGCTGGAAAGGAGACTTAACCCAATACAGGAACCTTGGGTTCATTAGAAGCAATGCATCCTGATCATTTAACTAAGGATTAGCTCTTTGTCCTTGGCTAAGTTTGTTCTGTGGACCTAAAGAAGACATATCACCATGAACCCTCAAATATTTTGTGAGATCTGCTGCAACAGCAGAAAGTCCAAAATTTGCTTCTGTCTACTGTTTGGTCCTTCTGGAGTGGCAGTTGTGTCCATGTTTTAATATGAAATCAAATAATCCAAGATGGACACAGAAGTCCACCAAAAGTGTGTGTCTTCTCTCCTGTTCTCTTCATAATTACATAGACAGGATCCAAAGGTACATCCATGGTCTAGAGATTCTGCATTTTGGGGAGTAAGGGTTGCATCTTTGCTACTTGTAAGTGGCAGATGATATTATCTTAGCCTCAAGTGACTGCCTTCTCCAGTGTGCATAAGACAATGTTATTATTGGGTGGGATGTGTTGGGATGAAAATCAGAACCTCCATATCAGCAACTCCAAATCAGAGGTTGTAGTCCTCATCTAGAAAATAATGTACTGCACTTTGCAGGTGAGGAGGAAAAGTTACTATAAGTGGATGAATTAAAGTATCTTGGGATCTTGGTGGCACATGAAGAAAGGAAGGATTAGATGACTAACCAGGAGAAAGGTACAATGGCAGCAGTACTTGAATTACCAGACAGTGACAGTGGTGGAGGTGAAATAAGAACTGTCACAGGATAAAGCCGTCACTTTACTGGTCAAACTGTGTCCTCATCCTCACTTAAAGATGAGATTGTGGATGTCAATGGAAGAAATGTGGTTCTTTCACCGAGAAGATGAACTCACTCATAGAATGAGGAACACAGCCATCCAGGAGGTCCTGGCTGAGAGCAGTAGGTTGAGATAGTTGGACACCTAGTCAAGATACCACTGGTTGCCTCTTATAGGATGTCAAAGTGGCAGAACCCACAGAGAGCAGGCCCTGGGGCTGATATAGTTATACTTCTCAGCTTGCCTGAGGATAACTCGTGAAGAGGTAAAGACTGTTGTTGTGAAGTAGGGTAATCCGGTCTATCCTCCTCAGCTTGTTACCACCACAATCCTTGCCAGATCAAGAGGTTTAGAAAATGGATGGAACTTTATGATTCTGTGTATGCATGTATGTACATCTATCTTTCTACTTTACTTTCTATCCATATACACACATATCTCTGTATTTATAACTCTCTAGTTACATACACACACACACACACACACACACACACACACACACACACACACACACACACATATATATATGTGTATATGGGTGTACTATACAAGAGCGAAATACCAGTAGACCAAATTTTAAAATACAGAGACCACAACAACGAATGGTTAAAATGCTGACAATTGAAATTGCCTACTCTCACAAAAACAAATCTGTATAATGCAGACTTACCTCTCATTTAATTCAATAAAAGTAACAACTCATGCTGTATAAATAATGCACTAACATTTTAAATCTCAGTAATAGTTACCTAACTCCCCCCTAAACCCCGCCCACCAACAAATAGCTGCGTAGTCATAAAAAATCCCACTGAATATTCATGAAAATATCTACACCACCTGCATGAATATTCATTGGAGATTTCCCAAGTCAGTTATTACAAATATTTTTATTTTTAATTTTTTACGTTTTTGCATGGGGGGCTGCGATCCCTGCATCCCCCATGGGGGCTGTGCCCACAAACCCCTGCAAATTAAATATACCAACTTAAAGATTGCATTACAGTGTGCAAATAAGCAAATTTCCTGTTCTGCTCAGCTCAGCTAAGGAAAATTCTACATTTTAAACTTTCAGTCTTGTAAAAGTCGGTATAGTGAAGTTTCAGTCATGTGAAACTTCAATGTTGTAGTCCCAGCATTTTAAAAGTCGGTCTACAGGTATTTTGATCTTGTAAAGTAGACCCATATATGTGTGTGTGTGTGTGTGTGTGCGTGTGTGTGTGTGTATACATACATATATATATATATATATATATATATATATATATATATATATATATGTATGCATGTATGCACACGTATATACATTGACGTGATATTTTACATATAAGTACTGATATGGTTTCTATGAATGATCAACTCCCAACTCCCTGAACCACAGACTGAGCACAACTGTTCAACAACACAAGTCCCTTAAACACTATTCACACAAAGGTTTAGTGATGTTCCACCATGGAGAAAGCAGAAGCATGCTGTAATGGGTAACAGAGAAGCAGTGATCCTGCATTCTCAGAATTACATTGGCAAATGTGTACAAAGAATAGCACCTCAGGAAATGGAGCTGGGGAGATAGGGAAACACACACTGGCTTTTCATAGAGGAATGTGTGTGTGTGTGTGTGTGTGTGTTTGTTTATATATATATATATATATATATATATATATATATATATATATATATATATATATATATATATACTCCCTGCTAATTATATATCTCAACAATGAGACTGCACAACATTGAGGTAAGGGAAAATACCCTTGCCCTACTGCAATACAACCTCATAAAAAAGCTGCCAGCAAATCCACCATTAACAAAAACATTCACTCATAAGAGCCTTCACTTTATTTACACCACTAAAAAGCATTCTGTCATATGCATGTTCATTTCTGTTGATTACAACCATATATATATATATATATATATATATATATATATATATATATATATATATATATAAAAGTGTGTGTGAATACATATTTACTGTATCACTGACATCGTGTTTACGACAATAAAACAGTCTTGGGAGACAGTACTTCAGTTTGCATTGTGGGTTCATTCACAAAACATAAAAGGAAAATTCTCTCCAGTCAAACTTGGAGGAGGAGCAACCAAAAGAAAAGTACCATTTTAGGTTCATGGTAATTTCAGTTCATAAGCTCCAGTTTTTACTAACAATTCTTAGTGCTTCCTGCTTGATTACACAGTTCAATTCTAGGAAATAAACCTAATTTACAAGCTCTTTAAGTCATTCAAGCCCAGAGTGCCTTTTTTGAATACTTCCAGTTTCCACTCATAACTCCTTATGGCATCCAGAACATTTTTGGGTCTGGATTAATTTACTGAGTGATTTAGTAACAAAATGACACCAAGATTTTTAACCTAGGATGTCCAACAGTAGAGAAATTCACCACTGTTCATCATCTATTATTCATATTTTCATATTTATGTTTATATTTTCATATTTTCATAACTGAAAGCTCTACATGTTATAGAGTGGTATGATGTGATATGCCATAGTGAAAGACAGGAAAATTTATTGTTAATGTCTATTTATATCACAGTATACCTGATATATTGCTAGCTGTTTGTTAGTAAATATGAAAATAAACAATATCTCCATATGTGTTTAACAGTTCAAAACACACACACACACACACACACACACACACACACACACACACACACACACACACACACACACACACACACACAAGTAACTTACAAACTGTTGCATGACATCAGGTGAAACTTTGGATATTGTTGAAGAAAATGTTCTGTCATATTTGCACTGTAAGTTGTAAATCTTGAGAAATATCTTTTGTTATTTATACTGTCAATTATAAAATTAAGCATATGTACTCATATTTCTGTAAATATCTCAATAATTGTGCACCCATACAGGAACTTCATGTTGTTATGTGAAAACTTATGTCTGGTTAACAAAAATGTTGACTAGGTTACACAGTTTCCAAGATATGACACATTGTTTGTAAAAGTTTAGCAAAAAATATAATTCTGGGTTATTATGCATTATAATAATCTTATAGTATTTATGGAAAGACTATGAATTCATGGACTATTATCACTGCAAAGAACACTTCTTACTGATAGCACTGCAATTTGTACAGTTTTAATACCTTTTATTGTTCACAAAATATTTACTTTTGTTTATCTTATTCTTTTTAAGTTTATTTTTTAGAAAATGCAAGAAGTCTGTAGGCTACCAGAGGTGTGACATTCCACAGCACTTAATGTGTTAATGAGTTAAGCAGTCCAAATAATTCTTCCTGTCATAAGGTAACAACACAGTTCCTTTCATCACTACTTAGCATAGCAGTACAACTATTCCTTTTGATTTCTCCACCAGAATACTTTAACATATAACCGAAGGGTGCTCCCTTAAGGAACAATGCCATGCATTCAGTTAACTCTCTTTAGAGACTCCTGTAGCCCACTCAGTTGGAAATCTCAACTCTTTACTACTAGTACATTAGTTAGATTGCTCGGAGCAGGCTGCTCTTAACTAGTTACTATGAAGCCTGGCCTATCTTTGGGTCTGCCCTCCTCAGGGAAGTAATATTTCTCTCCCTTCGTTGTCTTCCCCATGCTGTAGTCTCTATAGCAGATATAGATGTGTGTGTGTGTGTGTGTGTGTGTGTATATTATATATATATATATATATATATATATATATATATATATATATGTGTGTGTGTGTGTGTATGTATTATCACAAATCAAAAAGTAAAAATGCTAAATCACAAAATGTCATACCATTTAGTCAAATGAACATATAGCAAAAACTGGAAAAAAAGAACATCAAAACAATATTTTGCAGGGGGGGGAGTCACCTCTGTTCTCTTTATATGAAACAATGCCCTCCTGCTGCTTATATATATATATATATATATATATATGTTGTACTGTGATCACATAGCTGTGGTAAGAGGAAAACATGTAATTGACAAAAAACAAAAACTGTTAGGTGTTACTTATGTATCACATGACTTTGATCACATGACAAATGTGATCCTGTTTTAATGGAAAGTATTCTGATGAAATTTTATCAAACAGTTGTAAGGATGAATGCTCTCTATCAATAAAAGTAGTGGGTATTACATTACTCCATAGCATTTTTTTTTGTCAGGTACAAGTTTATTTCACTAACTGAATTGGATATAATCATTTCTGAGTGAAAACAGAAAACTACATTGTATCCATTATCTCACAATCATGCACTAACATAAACACTTCATGTTTGATAATATGTGAATTGATGAAAATACTTGGTAATTCATGCATCAAAATAAAGAACAATCTACAGAATGGAATATGTGTGTGTGTGTGTGTGCGCGTGTGTATTGTACCCATGCACATATACCCACAGATATACATAACTATCTATCTCCGTAAAATATATTTATGTTTACCAGAGTACAGTAGAGAGTTGATTATCTAAACTAACTGGGACCTAGGTTAGCTTGGATAATATAACTGTTAGGATAATCAAACATATAATTGAACCAGATAAAAAACTTCTAAAATCTTGTTTTTTTTCTACATGTAGGAATACACCTTTCAACTATTCAGTGATTTCAGTGGACAATAAAGAATATTTTTCACACATGAACTGGCTACAAGCTCAAAAAAAATGTTCAAGTGAGTACATATAATGTTTACATATTCAGACTTTATGATTTTTTACTACCCAAAAACTTTGGAAGGCTGGTTCGGATAATTGACATTTCAGATAATCAACATTTGGATAATCAGCTCTCTACTGTAGTACACTTACAGGCACAGCACTGGTGAAGAAATTCATAAAAAAAAAAACTAATTCACAAACACAGAGTAATTACAGAAGGTAGAGAGTCCAGCAGTTAAATTGAAACAATGAGCCAATATTACTAACAGAAGCAAAACAAATGTGGATTAATTTTAGCCATGAATATGGGAGGTAAGCAACAATTGAGAACAGATGGTGGAAGTAGAAGTGATGTAGGTAAAGGAGGAGTTAGGTGAAGTGTCCTGCAAAAACTCAGTTGGAGTCATACTTTTGATGAAGGCGGCTTTTGAATTGTGCTCTGAAGCTAGGGAAAGAGGAGATTTCTTTTATATGAGGTGGGGAAGAGTTTGCTAGAGTTTGGGTGCAAAAATGAAGAAGAGGTGGTTGGTACAGTGCATTTTGGTTTGGGGAAGTCTGCAGCAAGGGAGTCAAACAGGAGAAGTTGCAGAGGTTGTAGGGGGTGGTTTTATTATGGAGTTTGTCAACAAGAGGCAGGAAGGTATCTGACTGAAGTAGTTTGCAAAGAAGAGACCCTAGGAGTAACTCAACTCTAGGAGACTGGAAGCCATTTTGTTTTGGAGAGGTGGGTCCCATATCTTAAATTAAAAAATGGGGATACTGGAATAAATTGGAATATTTGCTTCTAGTGGACTGTAGAGTGGATGAAGTTTTTTAGAGGCTGTGGCTATGATGGGAAACCTGTATTCAAGCTGACCAAGGAGGACTTCATTGCCTATTGCAGCTCTAGCTGGTCTGGAAAGACATGGAGATATGTTCCAGGACCATAATAAAAAGGAGTATATCTTTTCCTGGCGTTTGCAGTATAATTATGGAATTTAAGTGACTGGTTCAGCCATAAATCTAGGTAATTAAAGAACATGGCTGTTTCTATGGGAGTATTATTCAGATTTGCAATGTTAAGATTTTTTTTCACTTTTATGCGGTTCCAAATACCATAGTTTTTGTTTTCGAGGGGTTTGGGAGTATTTTAGGATTGACTAGCCAAAAATTAAGGAAGCAGAGGTTAAATTGAAGTTGAGTTTGAACAGCTGAATGTATGGGATTACATATATTTTATTTATGTTTCCTTAGTTGACCAAGGTTAGTCACTAGGCTAATGGCCTCTTTTCAAGGGAGATCTAAGGTGACATTTATACTGACTAGGGGTATTTGGCCAGGACACTAGATAAATTCCCCTACTCTTTTTCATAAGTGTCTTGAGATATTTTACATTCACCTAAGCTACCACAAACTTAGACAGATGTAGATGTGGCAAATGATATATTTATCACTGAATAGCTGGTGCTCCAGGCGCAATGGCTGAAAGTTAAATTTTGAAACATAAAAATCATGAGAATTTTTTAATTGCTATAAAGTTGGAGTTTCTTTTATTACTTTTGGTAGTATATTCTGTGTGTTGGTTGTTCTTACATAAAAAATAAGTAAATCATTTTAAACTTAAGATTTGGGACCCTGATTTGTAACAGTCTAAACTTTTATTTTAGGAATGTACATCTTGTGATATAACAGTAAAGTTAAATTTACAGTCTGCAGAGTCAATGGGTGTAGACTTGCAAGCTTCCATTAAAAACTCTCTTTTAATCTATAATAAACAGAATATTAATTCAAGAGATCCAATCTTTTTTGAATATGACAATTATTTGTAAAAGAGCATTGAATCCTTTCCAACTTTTCTGTGTTGGGAGCTGAGTGTGTGCAAATACAGAGCAATATACTATGATTAGAAGTGCAAAGTAAAAGTGGTATATAATGAAACCAGTATCCCCACACTTTCTGTTGAAACAATATTCATGATTAACCATAACAGACATTTAGCCTTCCTACAGGTATTCAGGCAATGGACATTGATATTCCTTGTATGCATAATCATCTGCTGGTTGAATGATCTTGTATGGATATTCTGTATTTCAGCATCAAATAAAGAATTCCACATCTAGTAATTGAGTGTCCCAGGTCTTTACTGGATGCACATAGAGCCAGCTTATCCAGTTCCAATTGCATTCTGTAATGGGTGTCAATAGTCACCACTGGAAGTACCACTGCTTACATCAACAAAGTTTCCTGCAGGTAGTTGGACTTGATATTGGCACGGATAACATATTTAACATGAACAAGCTTAATAAATAGTGGCCCAATAGTGAGCCCTGTGATGTGCCATGAGAGATGCTCCTAGGGGCAGACAAAGTGTTATCTGTCCTTACTGAGGAACTGTGTTCACTGAGAGTTTTTAACCATGTTTATTATAAGTGGATTGTTGTTACTTTCTCTTATCTGGTTAAAAACTATCATATGTGGAATGCTGTCAAAAGCCTTTGCCAGATCTAAACAGACAGTGTATACAAGATGGCACAGGTCCACAGATTCAATTATGGTAAATTGGTATTGAATTAAACTAGTGGGCGGCCACGGTGGTGCAGCGGTTAGCATTGCTGCCTCTCAGCAAGAGCTTCTCCAGTTCAATTCTTGGCTGGGGTGCCTTCTGTGTGGAGTCTGCATGTCCTCCCTGTGGTCGCATGGGTTTCCTCTGGGTGCTCCAGTTTCCTCCCACATCTCAAAGACATGCAGTAGGGGGAATGAACACTCTAAATTGGCTCTAGGTGTGAGTGTGTGCATGTGTGTGTGTTTTCTGTGGAAGGTTGGGTACCGAGCTGGCAACTCGACACCGTAAAACTCCACTGCCAATCATGAGCAGACAGATGATTCACTGTGGCGACCCCTAACCAGGAAAAGCCGAAAGAAGAAGAAGGTATTGAATTAAACTAGTAGTGCCAGATTGACCTGTGATGAATCCATGCTGATTCACATCACTGTTCTCAAACAAATTAGGTGACAACACTTTCAAATATTTACTCATTACACTAGTAAGGCTTACTGGGTTATAGCAACTAGGATCATCTTGATTTCCACCATTAAAATTTGGAATTACAGTAACTCTGTTTCATCAAGCTGGTACATAAGAATGGTAGACAAACATTATGGACTGATTTACAAAACAATTTATATAAAAGCCAGGACAATCTGGTTCTTATTTTTTTCATAGAAGTTCTAGGAATCTCATCTGATCCTGTTACACTACTTGATTTTATACTGGTAATATCCTCTATCCATTTTTTCAGTAACCACATGACATTAAAGGGAAGATGTATTTTATTACCCTGCATTTTTATTTTAGTTATTATTGGTGCGTGATCTGAAATAGTTATTGGATGCATATCAAAACTTTCAATTAAATGCACATGTTCCTGTGAAATATATGTTCTGTCTATCTAGACCAGTTTTTATATCTTGGGGAATAATATGTAAATTGACTCTGTACTCCTGTTACTAAATTGACATCTTCCTTGCCAAACATTTTCAGAAATTTCTTCAAAAATCTACCTTCCTTTGTTATATTTTCTTTTCTGGGCTCCCGAAATAATCTTCACTGCTCCAAACCAAATTCCAGTCCCCGACTATAAGTAATATTCCATGCTGAAAGATAATTATTTCTCCCAGAATTTTCTTAAATTCCGTTATAGCAGTTTTAGGTGGAATATTAAATATATACCAGTGTAATCCTCCTCCCTTGCCAGTAGTCCCTTAATCTAACATTATTATCTTTTTTATCCTCTTTTATCACTGCTGGAGCTCCTTTTACAATTGATATAAGTACTCTTCTTTTCCTTTGTCCCAGGTATTCTGCTGAATGACCATCCTGAAAACCTTTCTTTATCAAATTCACAAACTTTGTTAACAGTTTTGCTACTTTTGACAAATTAAATGAATCTCTTTTGTTGTCACTGGTAGTATTTGGATGAGATTTTACATAACTTGGTTTACTGTTAAATTACCTTTGTTACTTCTTTTGCAGTACTTAACTTTGCCTTTAGGTAAGACAATTGATATACTTTAAACAGACTCTATATGCATTTTTACCATATTTTTGGCAATAGTATTATTCCACCAAAGTGATTTACATCTAAAGGAGTGGCTGGGAACATCATTATTTATGGCTCTGTCAGGACCCTCATAAAATCTTCACCAGAGCTCCTGGTAACAGGTATATAACTATCTTCACCAGAGCTTCTGGTAACAGGTATATAACTATATTCAGCAGAGCTCCTGGTAAGTAGTATATAAGTAAGTATTAAAAACAAGTAACTGGAGAGTGATATGAGGCTATTTATTGAAATATTGTGACTTGCAAAAACCAAAAATGTGGGAAAGGAGTGAGTATTGAACATTGCTCTTTTGCCTTTAAACTTGTTTTTCTTTTTTTGCAGGTTGGGGACAAGCCCTCTGCACCTCCAATATGGTGGACAACCCCCCAAACCTCTCAAATGTATATATATATATATATATATATATATATATATATATATATATATATATATACCAAATCTGAGACTGCATTACCTCAGAGAAAAGGGAATATTCCAAGAAATGGCAGTTTCAGACTTAGTTTACACAAGTCTGGATTTTTGGCCAGTCAGTCTTCATATTATAGGAGTCGCCATTCCAAGTTTTTATATTTCAGATGTTATCATAATGCAATAATAATTTGCCTGCTAGAATTTTTCTAAAAGACTATGTAATAGAAAAGTATTACATGGTAAAAATGTAGTTACCTTGACTACCTGATGATCTGAATTCCCAGTTTTCCAAGTAGAGTTATACCAATGCAGCCTGACAAATAAATATCAGGCTGGATGAACTCTGCATCTCAAATATTATTAAAACACATTGGAATGATGACAAGTTGGTTATAGCCTAAATCAATTATGACTTCCAGGAGGTGAGCACCACAAAATCTAGGTGACCATTTTAAGGCCCAATTATCTGGGGGGGGGGGGGTCCATTAAGATATTCTCATATCAGTAAATATTTACAGTTGTCTATGGCCTTAACTGATTTCATCATGCATTTCAAATTAACCTTCTGAGATGACATTAGGACTTTTATACAAATCTAGTATTTTCTGAATGTTCTTGCCTGAATACAGGGAGACTCCCAGGAATTCTTAATGTTTATAATTCAGAATAACACTAGATCGAATATTTGCATTAACATAGACTAAAGCACTTCTACAAGATATGGTCTTATGAAATTTATGTTAACCCATGATACCCTGGTAGACTAAGGTGTAGGCAATCTGAATTAAATGAAGCTTCTGAAATAACCACAACATCCATGCAGTCAGTTTCTGTTATATTTATGTTATGATGAAGGCTCCTTGTATTCATTTCCACCGTAGATAATTCTCTTGAACTACTATTTACTCTTGGACAGATCTCTAACAATTTTTTTACCCACTTGGTAGCCCTTGATGCCACAAAGCTATTTTTCCTGAAGTTTAAGTATATCTGTCACTTGCAAAAAGCTGGCATTTTGTAAACACATCTACCAAAAGAAAAAAACACTGTACATTAGACACAAGTCTCTTATCTCAATGTTAAATTTGCTAATTGAACGAACATTATGTGAAGATAATCTGGGGGAGGAAACTACATGTATAAAACTCAGTCTAAATTAGTTAGATCCAGCAAATGCAAACATGTACCTAAAATATGCAATTGTGTCTTCCTACTAAGTATGATGTAAATCAGTTAGGCCCAAACAAAATATGATACAATCACAGATGACTCTTTTTTCATTTAATTTACTGTTGAATCCTTAATGTGCTTAAAATGGAATGCCTACTAAAAAGGAAAGTGTTACTTGTTCTTTATTTATCCCTAGAAGGAGGTTATTTGGTCTGTGTGATGTGGAGTCTCCTATAACCAACATTTTTTATGTCATTATGACATTATCTGACCCTTTGGTTTCTTCTGGTGGAGCAGTCCTCATTGACAGGACAATTGGAATAGATGTTGCACCCGAATTAAATGGGCATTTTCCCCACCTATTCATGGCAGGAAGAAAGATGCTGGAATTAGATCTGTTTCAGATCCCACTGAATCCTTGCATATTACCAAGCTGTCTCACCCAATGCTTTTCTTTTCCTTCTGAATGGAATCTTGATTTTTATGAAGGCATTTTTTTCTGTTAGAATATTTGCATTGCCAGAATCTAAACGTGATTTAACAGCAGAATTGCTGTTTGATACTTTATAATGTAATGCCTCTATAATTAATTCTCTGGGACATCACATGAGTAAGGAATCCTTTCTGATGATAGGAGTGTTCTCAGTTGCAAAAAGTAACCAAATCTTGCTTGTTGATTGAAGCCTATTCTAAAATATGTGAGGGAACTCTAGTCTGAGCAGTTCTGAAATTCTCACTTGCTGCGTTATTTTGAAATCACATTTTACAATAATACTTTTGACCAATAAAATCAAAATCAAATTGTGTCCCTACTTCATTGCTTAATGAACCTACTTCGTTAACTTCATACCACTTAATTAGGTTGGTACATTTTCTTATAGACATCAATATCCCCATTATTCTGAGTAGGCACTATCTTACATAGGGATTGTTGTTTAAAAAAACTCTCACTCAGAAGGTCATCCAAACAATGCCTGCCCAATGATGCCATAATAGAAGAGTAGACATTAGATTAAAAAAAAAGTAAATATTGATGGGCACAAAAGAGTAGGAGCATATAAAAAGCCCAAAGTCCAAATCCATGATCAACATTATGAAGGTGTGGTGTGTTTGTGTGTGTGTGTAAAAATGTAACTGCAAAAGGATTTTTTTAAACTAAACTTGGAGGAGAATAAGAAGTTCTGAATATAGAGGAATTGTGGATGGGAATGGAGAATAAAATCACAATGCAATAAAGGGCTAGCAAAGCAGTGAAGATTGGGATGTGCAATATCAGAAGTTTGGGTTCAAATGATTCAGCCTCATTCTGTACATGGAGAAAAGGACATACATGGTGCAGGCATAACACAGATGTGGGAAACATTGAACAAAGCTGAGAATATGATGATACCTGGATTCACAGTGGATTTGAGGGGACAGGCAAGCACATGTTCAGTATGGAATATATTGCATGATAGAGGAGATAACCATAAGAAGAAGTATAGGCAAAGTGACATACAGGCTTTTAGATTAGAAGGAAAAGTAGAAATTAATGATTAGAGCATGATCCAGTGAGCAATTGTATGGGAAACGTGAGTTTAACATCAACATTATACTGAAGCTTAGATGTAATGGAATAAGTTATTTGACAATCCAAGTTTCAAAAACTGCATCATAACAAACAGAACATGTTGGAGGGACACATATATGTCTCAGGGACTGCCAAATGTTATTCCAGACTTTTAACTGTTTTACTCAAAAATACATTTTAACACAAATGAGTTTTTTTTTCATTTAATTCCTTGGAGTATTGACACATGTCAGCAATATTTTGGCAAATTTAGGGTAAGCTTGGCTAAGCTTAAATGGTTCTTGGGCTGATAGCCTAGTAACCACCTATGAACATATGGTCCTATAAATGTGCTTATGATGAGACTAACTAAGAGTTGACCATGCAGGATTGGCACTACAAAGAGTGGATTAGCGAAGCTGGCAGAACCAGATGGGAGCAACAGAAGCTGAAAAAAGCTAAAAGGGTTTGCAAATGAGTGTATGAGGGGGTAGGAAATAGTTATAAAATATCACAAGGAGTGAAGACATAAGCATAAATAGTGGGGATAGTTGGGGTAGTGGAACTGAAGAATGAAAGGTTGCAAATCGGAGGGATGGGAGCATGAGACAGAGATTGAAGGAGGCAAGAGCCAATGTGGCGAGAAAGAATAGGGTTGTGGTGACTGGAGATGAAATCACCAAGGAGTCTTGTCAAGGGAGAGTGGAGAGACCAGATTGCAGTTAAAGTGTTTTTGGGGGTCAGACCTAGTAAGACAATGGAGGAAGTGACAAAGGTATTCACTACAGAGGAGGAGTGAATGCATGTCGAGGTACATGACAGAAGAGATGTCTGAGGTGGTATCAAGACTAGGGAGGTGATAGACAGATGGTAGAACTGCCAGTTAGAGGTAGCACTCCTAGAAGTGTTAGCTATGACATCAACAAGCACCCTGAGGAGGGAGAGGATCAGAAAACATTATGACTGCCTTCAGCAGAGGTCTGCAGAGAAGGTCATGGGACTGGTAGGAAGATGGCAAAGACTTGTTTCTTAACTTAGTGTTATGCCAGGGACTGAGTTCGCCTTTGTTCAGAAAGGCTAGTGGTACGTACAACTGAGCATGGAAAGGTACATCTCAATAATTGTAACTTTAACTAAGGCAAATGGGAAGAGAACATGTTATCAGAGAAGGGGCTGATTCTTTTGTCTTTTTCTTCAGATGTTTGAATCAAGCACAGTGTAGAGTCCTGGAACCTGGACTGACCCCTGCCCACATTCTAAAAATCCTTTTCCTTATTCTTTTAGTCTTCACATCATTTCTCTCACCACAGCCCTCTGTTACTAACTGCTTAACCATATATCAGTCCAATTCTTTACACCCGATCCTACTGGCAACCCTTCCAGTTTTTCTGTCAGGTTTTTCTGTTTGGGACCAAATTAAAGGCCTCGCTGATGTCTACTTATTCCTAGTCTGGTGTCACTTTTCCTGTAATCTAGTAATAAAACTGGATCAGGTTTGTCTAATGGCATCCTCTGGTCATGACATCGAGTTGGTTCTCATCCTAGAGATTACTGTTCTCTCAGAAGGCAATCGGCCTTTTCTTCAGGATTCTGTCCATGATTTCATAGCCCCTGCTGTTATGTTCCCAGGCTTGCAATTCCCTGGATTTTTTCACTCCTGTCCTTCTACAACAAGTCTCACTGTTGTTGTCTTCTAGATTTGAGAAACCTGTCATAGTCAGTGTCTGTTGAACATCTTAGGGATCTGCTAGCACACTGGCCAGATACTTGAGGATTCTGGGAAGTAGCCCATATGGTCCCTTTGCTTTATCCTCCCTTAGTGGAGCTAGTTCCCTCTCAACGTTCTCTCTTTCCTGGTATCTGTTGGCTACTCTTCCCACTTCTGCATCCCCCAGCACAGCATACTTTCTTTGCATTCCTTTGGAAAGAGTAATACCTCTGCTTTTTCCCAGGTGTCTGTGATCTTCTTCCCATCTTTGCATACCTGACTATGTCTGTCCTTTCCTTCTTTCTGTCATACAAAAAAAAGAACACATTGCTTTCCATCTTTCTGTTCCCAGCGCCATGGCTGTTCTTCTTTTTGTTTCATTGTGTTGTGTCTTTTCCACCTTTCCACCCCCTTATCTCTGCGTCCCATATGCCTTGTCTTTTACAATTCTTGTTGTGCGTAAGTGCACATAGCACTCTGTCCATCTATGCATTTAGTATAATGGTTACATGACTTTCTACCTGCTTTTCATATGCTGTTTACTGTGTTCATTGGTGGAGGACATATCAAGGTACACGTTTCAGTCAACACAACTACATTTTGTACTGTTATAGTAATGAGACTAAAAATAGAAGAATATGTTAATGTGTGTGTGTGTGTGTGTGTGTGTGTGTGTGTGTGTGTGTGTGTGTGTGTGTGTGTAGTTGTTTGTGTGCAGTAGTGTGCATGTAAGTTGTATGGTAGGCAGAGAAGTAATCTCAATAGAACTAATACCACAACCATCTACAGGGAGGAATAGCAGGGCAGCTGGATATTTATAGTATGGACAGTGAATACCTTCAGGTGGTTGGGAGAGGGCTGCAGTGTTCACTGAAGCAGAAGCATTTTTTTTTAATAATTGGTTATTTTGCAGTTCCTTCGCTTTTGTTCTTTGACATATACCACGTTTTACATATAAAGGCACACACAAGGTGATTTTCATAAGTAATACAATAATCCAGCAGTGTTTCAGGATGTGTTACGTGACTCACACAACTGTCATTATCTGTTCTTTCTCAGATGTGGTTAAACAAATGAATCATCTATGCTGCTAATTTTCTATTATAACGAAAGTATCATAATTTGTTTTAGAACTCAATAAAAGTTTTTTCCTTGAACTAATATGATCTAGATTATAGTGGAATTAATTTTGACTACAGTCTTGCACTAAATTTTTATAATAAAGGTGAACTTTAACAGCCAGTTATAAATGCTATATGACAGAATTTTGTAGTGAACAACTGACCAGTCCTGCAGTATATTTTGCATTACTGTACTGACATGCAAATGACATAAAGCCACAAGTTATGTGGCTATATTTAAGCCCTGTGCAATAAGTGGAAGCAGTATTTTATAAAACTGAATGCAATGAGAATTGTATAAAATACGCAGATATGGAGCACATTTTCTTGTGTTTACTCTTGCAGTATATGCTTAATAAGTAAGACACAAGAAAGTCTGGGTTATTATGAATCTGCACACACGTACTTCAGACAACTCAGTATAAATATAACAAAACTACTTCTCTAACAAATACTTGATAAAATAAAAATAAAATAAAATTTAACTTTTATTTAACACGTCTTAAAAGTTCCCCTGTCCATCTTTACTCGTGTGCTAACCTTAATCCTGCCACTGATCCTAATCCAAACCCGTCCCATTATTTTACCAAAAACCCTTCCCTAACAGTACCACTATTCAGGCCAGTTGCATGCGAAGGCTTTGTTAGTTTTTTTTTTCTTTTGAGCAGCTGCAGAAAGGGAGCATTAGTTCTTTTTTGTGATATGTGCAATTTTCAGTGTTTTTTATTAGTGAGTTTCATCAGCAGTAATTGATGCAATATGCATCAATGCTTCTGCAAGTGGATTTAAGGGAATAGGCTTGTGTGTGTGTGTGTGTGCATGTGTGCACCCATGCACGCATGCGTGTGTATCTATCTATCTATATATATATATATATA